>NC_031777.1:1812292-1921506 GCF_001522545.3 Parus major | reverse complement strand
CCGGCGGTGTGGACCTGAACTGAATCTGTGTGGTACCGAGTCCCGGTGGTGTGGAACCGAGCTGGAACCCGTGTGCTACCGAGTCCCGGCGGTGTGGCTGTGACCTGGAACCCGTGTGGTACCGAGTCCTGCCGGTGTGGACCTAAACTGAATCTGTGTGCTACCGAGTCCTGCCGGTGTGGAACTGAGCTGGAACCCGTGTGGTACCGAGTCCCACCAGTGTGGCCCTGAGCGGAACCCGTGTGGTACCGAGTCCCGCCGGTGTGGCTGTGACCTGGAATCTGTGTGGTACCGAGTCCCGGTGGTGTGGAACTGAGCTGGAACCCGTGTGGTACCGAGTCCCAGTGATGTGGCCCTGAGCTGAACCCGTGTGGTACCGAGTCCCGGCGGTGTGGCTGTGACCTGGAACCCGTGTGGTACCGAGTCCCGCCGGTGTGGAATTGAGCTGGAACCCGTGTGGTACCGAGTCCTGGCAGTGTGACTGTGACCTGGAAGCTGTGTGGTACCAAATCCCAGTGATGTGGCCCTGAGCTGAACCCATGTGGTACCAAGTCCCGGCAGTGTGGCTGTGACCTGGAACCCGTGTGGTACCAAATCCCAGTGATGTGGCCCTGAGCTGGAACCCGTGTGGTACCGAGTCCTGGTGGTGTGGCTGTGACCTGGAACCTGTGTGGCAGCGAGTGGACAGAGCCACCACATGCACAGGGCCCTGTTGGATCCTGTCACAGGCTCAGAATCCTCAAGGTTGGAAGGTTTAAAGACGATACCGAGGAGTCCGATCACGCAGCCAGCAGTGCCACTGGATCCGCTAAACCGCATCACCCAACACTGCTGGGGATGGTGACTCCAACACCTCCCTGGGCAGCCTGTCCCAATGTCTGACCACCCTGACAGTGAATTGATTTATTTTTCCCTAATATGTGCATCTCCCCTGTCTCAGCTGGGCCGTTTCCTCTTGTCCTCTCAGCAGAAGAGACCGAGCCCAGCTGGCTGCAGCCTCCTGTCAGGTGTTTGCAGATAGCCATGAGCTCCCTGAGCCTCCTCTTCTCCAGCCTCAACACCCCCAGCTCCCACAGCCACTCCTTGTGTGTTTTCTAGATCCTTCACATGTCTTGTTGCCCCTCGCTGGACACACTCAATGTCCTTTTTAAAGTGAAGGGCCCAGAACTGAATGCAGCACTCGAAGTGCAGCCTCAGCAATGCTGAGTACAAAGGGACGATCACTTTGCCAGTCCCCTTATCCTTCCATAATTCCAGATTAATGCCGCTTCTCATTCTCAATGGGTAATGCACTTCTCACTGTGCCTGAACTTGACACATGGTGTGATTTTGGGGCTGCCCTGTGCATGAGGAGACATCATTAACATGTATAAATATCTAAAGATAAGATGATGGAGCCAGCCACTCGGATAAGATACACAGAAGGTTCCACCTAGTTAGAAGGAAGAACTTCCTTGCTGTGCAGTGATCAAGCACTGGAACAGATTGCCCAGAGAGGTTATGGAGTGTCCTTGGGCAGATATCCCAGACCCACCTGGATACAAACCAATGCCTTGTTCTGAAATGGCCCTGCTTGAGCAGGGAGGTGGGACCTGATGACCCTCTGTGCTCCCTTTCAACCCATTCTGTGACTCTGTGCAGGGCCAGGAGTTGGATTTGGATGATCCTTGTGGATCTATTCAAACTCAGGATAGTCTGTAATTCTGTGAACTTCTGGCTTTTCTCTTAACATGGGTGACCATTTTGCCCTTGTGTCCCTGTAAGGTGACAGTGCCCAGTGCCTGCCCATGGCCCACTGGGTTCCTTAGTCCTTAGAACCTCCAAGGCTGGTGGGATCACACCTGGAGGAAGAGCAGATGTTTGGGAGTGGCTGGATAACCATGCCAGCTGGAGTGTTTTCATCCAGACAGCAGTGGATTCCCTCCAGGATGACAACCAGTCACAAGGTGCCTCAGCCCACCAAAGGTTCTTGTGGTAGGGGCTTCTCCACTTCCTATGCCCTCTTCCTCTTGCCTGTCCCCTTTGCCACCTTCCCAAAGGTGTTCCCAGGGCCCACAGGCACCCCAAAATCTGTCTCCCTAAATATGACAGTCAGAGCATGTGGTACATCAGACATATCTGTGAAACAGCAAAATTCCTGCTAGGAGCAGCCAACTTTCAGAACCTTCTTGCAAGGCTCGTATCAAGGGTTTTACTGTTCCTGTGGCACGTGTCCTTGTGGTACAAAGGGCATCCAGGGCAGGGGTGTCAGCTGTTTGTGAGCTTCCAGAATGTGTGTGTGCTCTGGGACACATGGGAGAATTGGGGTGAGAGAGAGCAGGCACCCCACAGGTGCCACATTCCAGGAGGAGGCCATCGTTGCTGGGGCACAAAAATGCCCACACCTTGTCATGGAGAGCGTGGCCTGTGACCTGCCCTACTGACTGGGCCAGTTTTGGAAGTAGCTTGCCCAGGTGGACACGTTCTGGCTGCTCTGCAAGGCCTGGAAAGCTGTGGGCATGCTGGGCCTGGCTCATACTGCCCTCAACATCTGGAGAAATGTGCAGAAAAACCAGAGATGGGCGAGCAATCTAAACCAGTCACACAGGAAGGGATGGGATTGTGGGGTGCTGTCATTTCCAGGGATGGGAACAGCCAGCTTCAGGTTCCACGAGGACAGACTGCCAGGCAAAGTGCACCTTCCCATGTTCCCAGCTGTACAAGATGAGAGCCAAAACCGTGGTGATGCTCAGGACCAAAACCATGCCGATGCTTGGGGCCACCAGGCTTTTGAACCTTTACCTGCAAGAGCTCCAGCACTGCCAGAGGAAAGCAGCAGCAGAAGTTTGGAAGTTCCCCTGAGGAGGGACAAGGGAGCCAAACACAGAAGGGATAAAGCACCAGCTCCTCTCCCAGCTGAGAAATGTTTCAAATTCAGACTGGCTGAGGTGGGAAGGCTCCTGGCAGCTCAGTTTGTTCAAGCCCATGCTCAGGTGTCTCAAACCAGCTGCCCATGAACTTCTGCAGTTTTGATAGCTCCAAGAGACTCCACAACCCCCCTGAACAAGCTGTGCCAGTGCTCCCTTACTCTCCCAGCAGATGTTTCCTGATGTTCAGAGGGAACCCCTTCTTTTTCAGGTTGTGTCCATGTCCAACCACTGGCTGTCTTTTCACCCTCCCTCCTGCTATTCATATACTCATTATATTCATTAAGAGGATTCCCCTCAGCCTCCTCCAGTCCAAACAATCCCACATTTCTCCATCTCTCCCCACAGGAGAGATCTTCCAATCCCTTCATCTTCATGACCCTTCAATGGACTCTCACCAGTAGCTCCTGTACTGGAAAGCCCAGAACTGGACACAGCTGAGCAGAGGGGAAGGATCACCCTAACCCAACACTTCCCCTAAAGCAGCCCAGGATACCATTAGCCCTCTGCTGTCTGGCTCCTGGACAAGCAGGACCCTCACAGCCTTCTCTGTGCATTCCAAATGTCCCAGCATGTACTGGCAAGCGGGATCATTCTTCCCCAAGTGCAGGACTTTGTAATTCCCTTTGCTGAACATCAAGATGTTTCTATCAGCCCATTTCTCCATCATGCAGATCTTCAGTGAAGATGTCAGATGGGCTGGACCTAGTCACACCTTCCACCAGACCTCATACCACTGATCACCACAGTCTGGGACCAGTCTTTCAGCCAAATTTCCAGTTTTCCACCTCTGGGTTTATCCAGCCCATACATCGACAGTGCAAGGACATTACAGGAGATCCTATCAAAATCCTGACTCAAGCCAAGCAGACAACATGCCCTGCTCTTCCCTCACCCACCAAGCCAGTCATTTCTTCAGAGGGTTATCAGGTTATTTAAGCCTGACTTCCCCTTCTTGCATCCATGCTGACATCAAGTGTTTTGCCACAAACTGATTTATCCCTTTGCTAAAAGCAGTCCCCCTTAGCCTGGCACCCTGCTGGTGCTAATGCCACTTGGCCTGTGAGGTCTTTTGATGACTGTCATTAATTTATTAATTGAAGATACATACTGGGAAGGGCTGAGCTTGTCCACCTCTGCTGTTCTGAGAGCAGAGAGGTCTCCCAACAGCACCCCAAGCCCCAGGTGAACCAGGACTTGCTGTGTGAGTGTGACAGCTTGATGTCTTGAGACATTTTGGGGTGCATGTGTGTGAGGGAAGGGGCAGGACAGCCTTGCCCTGGTGAGGTAATGCCCTGCTCTGCCTATCCCCCAGCCTAGAGTCTGTATCCCAGCCACACCACAGGCAATGCTCCACACCTGCCCCAGAGCCCTAACCAAGCTCCTGAGTGGCCAAATGACTGGAAAACCCATCTGGGCAAGGGCTCAGGAAGGCTAAGGAATAGCTAAAGCTGAACTCGAGGTAAGCACAGCATTCCTCTTGGAGTTTTATCAAATTAAACATGTCTGGAATCTAGGAGAGGTGTCCTAGAGATGTGTCCTTTTCTCTACTTTTTCTTGCTTTCGTCCTCCTCCAATTCCCTCTTCTTAGAATTAATGAATAATTTTAAATTGAATGGGTTTAGAGTTGAATAGGCCAATTTAATGCTCTGAGGTGTTTTACGTTGAGTATGTGCTGCTCTAAACCTTTTCCCAAAGTTCTTTGATTTTCTAAATTTGCCAGTAAGGTCTTTTTGGTTGTTTTGACCTGTCAGGAGTATCTTGTCAGTGTTTCTCCTGTGCATCAAATGCAGAGCACATCAAGAACCATAAGCCCTTTTAAAAGCCTTGTCAGGTGAGTTTTTTGGGCCTCACAGTGAGTTTTTTTTATCTTACACTGAGGGGGGACCAGCCAAAAGCCAGAGCTGCTGTCTCCTTCTTCACCAAAGGACTGATCTGTGCCAGCAGCTTTGCTCCAGGTCTGGCTTAAACTTGCAGAACTAAGACTAGGTAGGCCAAGTCTGCTTTTATCCAGGGACTGCAGCCAGCACCATGCAGCACCAAACAGGAGACAACACCAGCATCCATTTATTCTGTCTTTATTCACTGGGGAGAGGAGGCCAGTGTTTTATCTTGTCTTCTCCATGAGCCCTGAGAAGCCTCACCAGTTCTGCAGGGTTTTGGTCCCTCTTACCTACACAGAATCAGGCAGTGCCAGCCCTTGCTCGTGGCAAAGCTGGCGTGGTCTGGAGGAGTGTTGGGAGACAGGGAGAGGGATAAAAGGCTGCCTCAGCACAGAGCAAGAAGGAATGAGTCTGCCCCAGCAGCAGTCACTGGGGGGAGGTGTTTCCTTTCTTGTTTTCTCCCAAGACCAAAGCTTGTCCCAGCTCACATCAGGCAATGGAACATGATCCATTAAACTCTTTACCACAGAGCAAAAGCAATGCTCTGGAAAGAAAAAAATGAAATGAAAAAGAAAAATGTAAAAACCACAAGGGAGCAAGGCTAAGGGTCTCTGCTCCAAGCTTTGTGGGATGCCTGTGAAATTTTGGGTTTGGTAGGGGAAGTGAGTCTTAGCAGCACTGGCCAAAGGATCTTTGCTGGCTACCATCCCACCAAACCCCCTCCACTGGCTCCCCCCAAGCCCCTGCCCCAGCCAAACCTGCCCCACCTTGCAGGGGGCTCTCCAGGCATCCCTAAATCTGCAGTACAAGCCCACCAGGCCCCTCTGGCCATGGCTGTTGTAGCACCACCAGGTTAGGGGAGACTAACCCTCACCCTGGGCAAGGGAGGGCACTGCCTTGGGACAAAGACTGCAGGGACAGTGACACAGGACAGGCAAGAGCATGCTCTGAAAACAGGAGCAGAGGACCACTGGGTACCCAGTTTCACACTACCCAGATGGGACCTGTGGATGTCCCACACGGGGATGCAAGGCAGCCCAGGGACCACCAGACTGCTGAGCCCTTCAGAAAGGCAGCTCAGCAGCTGCCTTTTATCAGCCATTGCCCCTTTCTTCTAGAAGAGGCTGGTTGTCCTTTAACCATACCTCATAAACCTCAAAATCCCCCATACAAGAGCAAAACCCATCCAAGTAAGGAATGAGACACACCTCTGACCTTCAAGCCAACCTCCAGGCAGGTCAGCCCAGGGTCAGCTCTGCCACCAGACACAGCCAAGCTCCAGAGGGGCTGAAGGTATCCACGTGCTGCCCCCACACAAGCCAGGCACTGAGACTGCTAAAAAGGCCAGGTTTATATGGCCACATACCCCCACAGCTGTGGTGGGAAGGGGTGTCAGGCACAGAGCGAGATGCTGTTGAAAGGCTGAGAGCTGTTGGAGCTGCAGAGAGTCAGGGGGAGATACTCCACATCATTCTCCCAGCTGCCAGAGGCATTGTGCAGCACCTGCCAGCCAAAACCAGGCTACTTGGACCTGAACAGCAATGGTAGGAAGAGACAAACCCAGCCCAGGTGTAACACTCAGGCCACACTCAAGCTGCCACCGCCCTTCCCCAGGATGGGGAACCACAGTTTTTCCTTCCTTACCGCCTTTGAGGTGAAGATCCTGACACCAACACCTCCCAGGACCCCCTTTCCCAGTCCCTCCCAGCAACACCGAGCCTGGCAAATACCTTACGGCAAGTAATTTTACGTTATTCTGCATTTACACAAAAATAGAGCAATTCTATATTTATAGAGGTTTATAGCCGGTTCCGTGCTGGAGGAGTTATGGAGCGAGGCCGGGAGCTGAGGGTGGTCCGGTGCTCCCGAGCCAACCGGCTGCTTCTCATTCGGCAATTCGAACATACAAAATTAAAGGCATTCGTCTCCGTCTGGTTTCTTAAATAGATAAGGGGGGAACGAGTGGACAGTATGTACAGAGGGGCCGTGGCCTCGTGCCTCTGCCCGGGTCAGTGGGGCCGGCTGCTGGACTCTGAGGGCTGCCTCTGGCGCGGGGGAGTGTAGCCATTCAGGTACCCGTTGCTCTGGCGTTTGCTGAGTCCTCCGTTAAGAATGTCCTGGATGTGCTGCACTATCAGGTTTATGGCCACTGCGAGCGAAAAAAAGGGGGAGAGACGGCGTTAGGATGGCTGCAGATCAAGCAGAGCCCAGGCAGGGCTGTGGCCCTGCTGTCCCTCCCTCTGTTATCCCTGCCCTGGGGCCTGATCCCTCAAGCCAGGCTGATTCCAGCCAGGTGGAGAGCTGGCTGACCCAGCTGCACGTTGCCTTTTGTGTGGGATGAACCAAGAGCTGGCCTGTGGACATCAGAGGAACTCAGACCCCCAGTCACTAATGCTCCAAGAAGGAACAAAGGGAACAGGCTCATCCTGGCACACCTGTGGCAGCAGCACTGTCTCGGGTGGCAGTGGCCTAAGTCCCCTCTGTGTCAGGTCCTGCTAGCTCCAGCCTAACTCCACTGCAACAGCAACAGGCCAAAGCTGGCTGCCAGGGCAGAACAGCAGCGTCTGGGAGCTTACCTTCATTATCTGCTCCTCTGGGAATGATCACGTCAGCGTATTTCTTGGTCTGGGAGGAGAGAGAGCACTGTGTTACAGGGAAAGTGGAGAGATCCTGGGCTGAGGCATCGTCCTTGCTCCCTGGGGCAGCTCCTTGCCCAGCCCAGCCCCACTGGGAGGTATGTCACTGCTGATAACACATTTTGGATGCTCTTATTTGTGTTCTGCTCTGCATTTCAAGGGCCACGCTTTGTGCCCTGTCTCCATTTTCATGAGCTCATACAGAAGCCAGTAAGAAGCACCCTAAACAAAACCTGCAATTAAGGAGCCTCATAATCACACGACTCCAGCAGCTGATGCTCTTGGGAACATCGTTCTCCCTGAATCCACTCCACACTTGCTCCAAGAGCACGAGCTGGCGTGCCTGGGCACAGCCCAGAGATCTGCCTGCGAAAGGGGGAGAATTCTCCACCCCATGGCTGGCAAAGAAGGTGTGATTCAGGACAGCAGTTTCACCTGCAGGTGCCAGTCTCAGTTTCCTCCCTGTCTGTGTCAGTTTTACAGCTGACAGCCAAGCCCCAGCAAGCCAGCTGGGGTGATGGGTGTCACCTGACACCTCCAAGTGCTTCCAGACATATCAAAAATCACCAGGACAGGCTGGACTGTTTCAGCACTGGACCACTTGGCCCAGAGCTGCTTTAGGAGTCAAATAACAGCAACAGTGGGTGCTGAGCCTGCAGTTGCTCTGCAGTTGAGCCAACACCAGGCTGGAAGTGGGAGCAGACCACTGCAAAGCTGTGGATAGAAACAAGGCAGTTTTGTGCCCTTGTTTCATGCTTCATTCTCCTACAGACTCTTCATCAGAAGAGCCTGATGCAACACCTGCTGCTTTAAAAAACTGTGGATTTATCTTCCTGGGGACTTGCAAGGAGAGGAGCCTTGCAAGTCAGACCTGCCTCTTGGGGAAAAGCCCTTCTGGGCTTTAGAACTGGTTCCCAGAGCCATAGCTGAGTGAGACTGAAATTAGGGAGCTGTGCAAGAGCCAAAAAAGATCTTGTAGCACAGAATCAGTCCCTCTTAAGGCTGAGCTGACCAGACAGACAGACATAGGGATGCTCTTAAGGTGGGAAGCACAGTTTGATTCCTGCCTGTGGTGCTGGCCAGCAGTTCAGAGGCTTCAGGACTCTGCTGTCTCAAAAAAAAAAATTTAAAAATCCTCATGTAACTACCACATCTGCTTGAAAAGCCTCAAGAACCAAGGCACAGGTTCCTCTCCATGAGAGCCAGGAAAGGTGTACAACGGCTGATCCTGCAAAGATGCTATTTCCATGCAAGTCTGCAGGACTGCAGTAAATTCCCCCACACAGCCCCTGTCTGCCAGGGAGCCTTGCCTCTGTCATCAGCTCCCAGAGGAGCTTCCTTTCTCCAGGCAGGCCTTGTCACCCCTGGCTACTCACCAGCCAGGAAATGCAACCTGCAAGGCCACATCCCATTGCACAGAGAGAAGGAAGAAGCTTCCCTGCTCTCCCAAGCACAAAGCCAGCAGCACTGCAGGGTGGAAAGGACAGCCCAAAAGAGGAGGCAGACGCAGCAAACGCTGCCTGGGGGCAGTGACCTCCCATTCCCCAGCTAAATACAGCCCAGGATCTTCCCTCCCAGGCTGAGCTGCCCAGTGGTTTGTCAGCCCTTGCACAGGGAGAGATTCCTCTGGCCATGCAGCCTTCCCAAAGGGAAGGGTGATCTCACCAGGAAGGCAGTGGCTGTATAAACAGTCCCCATCACACCCTGCCCTGGCCAGCACTGGCACCCCCTCCTTGGCCAGAGCCTGCAGAGGGGGGAGCAAGGCACAGGAGGCTGATCTGAGCTCCTGTTTCATGTGGGTGTCACTCCCCTGACTCACCGGCAAGCAGAACTCCTCGAAGGCAGGCTTGACGAAGGTGATGTACTGAGATAGGATCTGCTCCAGGTCCCTGCCTCGCTCACTGATGTCTCGTAGCACTGAGGGGAAGGTGCAAGGCACAGTCAGGAGCTAAGGCACAAACCTCTCCACCCCCTTTCCCTTCAGTAAGTACAGCCTTTGGCCAGCCACACGGGTATTTTGCCTGAGATCTCCTCCTGGAAGCTGCTGTCCATGTGTCTGAGCACATCCCAGCCCAGCTCCATGCTTTTAACCTGCTTCCAAGTTCTCCTGGGAGCCAAGGGCTGGCTGACCTGACCAAGGGCTTTTCTTGGCCTCCTGCCCTTCTCAGCTCTGCATGCACATTCCAGCTGTAACCAGTGCCAGCCCAGTCCCGAGTGCTCCCAGCCTCAGGCTTTGCCTCCCTCCTGTCACTCTGTCCTGCCTGAGTGGGCATCATTCTCTCAGTTATCCCAGTGCAGAGGTGCCCAAAGAATAGAAGATAGTGGGGTTCAGCTGCACACACACATTAAAGTACAGCTTAACTCAGATCTGCAGAGGTGAGGAGAGTAAAAGTCCCCCACCTGCACAGCTCTGCCAGGCTCCTTGCAGTGTCCCTAGAACCAGAGGGGGTGCTTGGGGCAGGTCAGCTCAGAAGGCAGGAGAGCAAACTGGCCTTCTGCTTGTCCAGCCACTCAGGCCTTTCACCCTGTTTGCATGAGCTGTTTGGGCTAGTGCCATCCCCAGTCTGAAGCCACTTCAGCATGGACAAGTGCCCCAGCTCAGCAGGAATTCAACCTGCAGGGAAGAGCCAAAGCAGCCCTGTGGCCGAGCAGACGGCTCTTGGCTGTCACCAGGGGGCTGCTGGCTTTTCCCCAGCATGTGAGTGCCTGGCACTGGGTTTGGAATGAGCCTTCTCTCGTGTCCCAGGCGCAGCCAAGGCACAGCACTGCCCTGCCAGCCTGCGTGACCTGCTCGGCAGCCACTGCCTGCGTGCTCTCAGGGCCAGGACACTGCTGCTCTGGCACTGTCCCCATGGCCAGCAGCTTCACAGAGTGGCCTTTCACAGCCCAGCACGGGGGAAAAGGGCTGGCAGCAGGATGGGTGCCAGCTCCCTGCCTGCTCCAGGAACCATGCTGCTCTAGCCAGCTTCTCCAGAGAGCAGGAGTGAGCTCCAGCTTGAGCAGTACAGAAAAAGAGGCAGGGGAAATAGAACACTTTGGTTTCCCAGGTCCCACAGCTTATTTGTTGGGGTGCAGGAGGCCTGTGAGCTGTGCAAGGGCTGGTCCTGACAGGGAAAAGCTCTGCTGCCTCTTCCCAGGACACACCACAGCAGGACAATCGCCCCCCACACAAACACAAGTCAAACACCTGCTGTGTTGTACCTGGCCCCAAAGCAGCAGACCCCAGCAGCCCAGGCTAAGACCAAACAGCCTGACCAGAGGGATTGCTGGCAGGGCAGGCAAATATCCCAAGGACAGATCGGCACCCTTTGAAGCCAGCAGGTCCAAACTCAAACTGGACCCAAAGCATGCATGTGACACTGGACCTGGTCTCTTTTTCTAGGGAAACTAGCCAAGGACAGGGCAGTGAGAGACCTTAACCAGAATTAGGTCCCTGATCCCCATGGATCCCTGTTTGAGGTACCTGGCAGACCTTGCCCCTTGCACTCTGCTAGCAGAATTTCTGGGGAGAGGTGCTGAGATGGGGACAGCGTGAGTGACACATACTGAACCCCAGCACTACTGATTAACTGAGCTGTCAGCTGCACTTCCAGGAACCCCTTCTCCTGCTGCTGCCCAGCTGAGAACCCAATTCCTGCAACCCTTTAGGACTTCTGGGACAGAAAGATGACTCAGGGCCACATCACAACACAAGATCCCAACTTTCGCTGTGAGTTGCCTCCAGCTACGTTCCAGGGACGTGATTATCCCTTTGGCACCTCTCACACAGGCTCTCCTTACCCAGAAATGACAGGCAGACATACAATAAACAGATCTGATGCTGCAGTGGTCCTTATCCACTGCTGATGGCAGGGAAATGGCCAGATTCCTACCAGGAGAACAATGAGCTGCAGTAACTAGGAGACAGCAGCACCTCCATCAGCAAAGCTCCCTTTTGCAAGTGATTGATGGTGGGTGGGAGAAGTACAAACTTTACAAGAAACACTGAGTACAGTAGTGACCCAATCACTCTGTACACCACCTTTTCCTATCCTGAATGACCACTGGGACAGATGGAGCCCAAAGGCAGGAACTAAATTAACTCAGTGGACACTAAGATCTCTTACAGGGGTGGTCCATAAAATAGGGGATGGATAAATGTGTGTTACACCAAAGGTGGGGAATCAGAAAGGACTGGAGAGTGTGGGACCTGAGCATGATTTAAGTGGTTTGGAATAAGGGGTGGAGAATGTGGTGGTTTTGGTTGGGATGGAGTTAACTTCCTTCACAGTGGCTGGTGTGGGGCTGTGTTTTGGATTTGTGTTGAAAACAGCGTAGATAACACAGGGATGTTTTTGTTATTGCTGAGCAGTGCTTACACAGATCCAAGGCCTTTGCTGCTCCTCACCCCACCCCACGGGGTGGGAGGGGACACAGCTGGGACAGCTGACCCTGACTGACCCAAAGGATGTTCCACACCATATACATGATGATATAAAGCTGGGGGAAGAAGGAGTAAGGCGAGACATTCAAAGTGATGGTGTTTGTCTTCCCACATCACGATAGAATCCTGCTTTCCTGGGGATGGCTGAACACCTGCCTGCCCACTGGACGTGGTGACAAATTCCTCACTTTACTTGCCTTGTGGCTTTTGCTTTACTTATTAAAGTCTCTTTGTCTCAGCCCACAAGTTTTCTCACTCTTACCCTTCTGATTCTCTCCCACCAGGGGAGGTTGAGCAGGGAGCTGTGTGGGGCTGAGGTCACACCATGACAAAGTCCTACCCCATGGCTGGGTGTGGCCCTGAGGTCCAGCACAGCACAGTTGAAGGGATTAGGGCTCACATTTTGGGATGCTGCAAGTACATATCTGTGACCTGCTAATACATCTCCCTGCAAAAAAGAACTGTGCTGTCACCTCCCTGGATGAGTCATGCAAGAGCAGTGGGCAGGGTCAAGAGGGATTTGTAAAAAAGGAGATGTTAATCGGTGCTGATGACATCCCAGCAGCTGAGGAGGCTCTGTATGTGTCTGACAGCAGGAGGGCAGGCAAGACCAGCTCCACTGCAGAGTGGAACAGTCCCATGCACACAACAGTCCCAGACTGACGCACTGAGACACGCTCCCCTTGTCACAGCACAGAGCTCTGGAAGGGACTGCTCCTCTAAGTCATCTTCTGCATCCCCAGGCACCCTGTGCAGCCTGTCAGAACCAGGCAGGGGTAGGAATAGTTCAGATAGAAGTGAATTCTGCCCCAAGAGTCCCTAAATGGTTTTTATCACCCAGGAGAGATGCTGCATCAGTGACCTCAAGGCTGCTTAGAAATGAAGGGCATCTCAAGTCATGCAGGCCCTGCAGCATGGGTGCCCCTCCCACAGCCAAGCCAGCAGGACATGGGGAGTCCTAGAGAGGGACACTCTGGTTCCTAGGGCTCCCAAAACCATCACCCCAATGCCAGGTACCACACAAAGGCTCCACAAATGTAGAACCCACAGTGGACACCTTGGCCCACACATGGAGCACACCCACGGCCCAGGTCCTGAGTGGGTCCATCGGGCACTGCCTCCTGTCTGAGCTGTCCAGATGCTCTCCCTTCCCACTGCACCCTTCCCTGCTGGCATCTGCTGACTGGCAGCAGCTGCTGCTCAGCTGCTGGCACTGGGCTGGTGCCACGGGGCCATGCGAGGACACGGCACGCTCAGCAGTCATCAAAGGCGGAATCCCAGCCAAGGCAGCAAAAATCCCACTGAATCCCGAGAGACGCTCTCCCGCTGCCACAAGCTGCCCTAGTGACACTCTGCACTGCGGAGGAAAAGCTCCCCAGCTCTCTGCAGCTTCGTGCCAGCTCCAGTTCTGCTCTGGTGACTGTCACCTGCCTCTGTGACCAGCTGCCCGGGTCAGTTCAGGGGGATTTCTGTCCCTGCCTCACCTCTGCGGGACAGCCGGGTGTCCGCATCCGTGTCCACGAAGAGCTTCATGCGGAAGAGGTCCCGCACCTCCTGGCTGTAGAAGGCCAGAATGCCTTCGAAGAGCACCACATCAGCAGGGTACACGGTCACCGTCTCCTCTTTCCTGCCAGGGGAAGCACAGTCAAAGCCTGCTGGGGGAGGGTGGGGAACAAAAAGAGAGGTGTGGGGGGGAAAGCAGCGGTGCTCCTAAGCACTGCTCCAACCCTGGGACACCACTGCTGCACCAGGGGGGCGACTGAGGAGAGGGCAGACCTACCCCACCGCCGTGGAGGGAATCCAAGGCATACGTACGCTTCCTGGAAGGATAAACAGCAAAGCGGGAAGCACACTAGCCCCTCTCTCCCTGTCTTGGCCAGCTGCTGCTCACAAGGGTTATGTGCTAAGCCAGAAAGCCCAGGAAAGCCTCAGCACGGGAACCTGCACGGCCAGCTCTGCTTCCCTGGGAAGCAGGCAGCACTTCCCCAGTGCTTCTGTGGGAGACGGAGCAGAGCCACACCATCCACGACCAACACAGGCATGCAAAAACAAGCTGAACACGTGCAAGGGGAGAGTTACAGGAGCAAGAACTGTTGTCCTCCTCCTTTCCTGGCACTGCCAGGGTGTTTGAGGCTGGAGTACTTGTTAAAGCTGCAAACACTGAGTTCATGGGGAGAGAAGGGAGGTCACAATCCCCCAGCACCGATGCCTGGGTGCTGCTGGATGGCTACGCAGCTTTCCAGACCCTCAGCCCGTGCCTGTATGTGCCTGGGATGCTGAAAACCAGGGGCTGGAGGAGTTAGGATGGAAGCTTTGTGCTGGCAGGTTAGGCACCCGAGGAGCAGAGGGCAGGAGTTTGGGGAGGGCAGGACGTTAGCGGAGGCACGGCGAGGCGGGAGCGGCTGTTAGACCTGGAGTGGGAGACAAAGTCATAGACAGGAATCTGGACCGTCTTCCCTTCCGTGATCTCTTTGAGTGTTTTCACGATCAGCTCGTTGTCAAAGGCATCTGAGGAGAGAGGAAACGTTACCCGAGGCAGCCTTGCAACCTCTCCCACCCACCAGATGCTGAGCTTTGCCCAAGGCACAGTCCTTGGCACCTCGAGCTGGGGACAGACAGACACACAGGCTCGGGAGGAAAGCCCTGCACCTCCCCAGGGATGAGGCAAGGCCCAGCTCTGCCAGAGCCACGGGGCTCTGTGGCTCTGCACCAGCCTGGGAAGTGCCTGCAGAGATCAATACAGTCCTTGTCCAGCAGTGCTGACAGCCCAGGCGCAGGAAGGCATCTCCTCCAGGGCTCCAGCCCTGGGAGAGAGACTGGAGCAGTGTTCCAGCACTGAGCTGCCAGACAGACAGCGCTCTGTTTGCTCAGTGCTCACTGCCTCTGCCCATTGTCCTCGTGGGGACGAGGGGACAGCAGCTCTGGAATTTCCCCACTGAGCTGGGAGATGGTTCAAAGAGCCCCTGTTGTAGTAACAGGGCAGGGCTCCTCAGTGGAAGGGTTTGCAGAGCAGCTGCACAGCTGGTTCCCTTCTTGGAGCAGGGACATGGAGCTGCTGGCTCCAGGGACTCTGCCAGGCCAGATCTCTCTGGGCCTGACTCAGCTGCACCAAAAACCAATCTGTTCCTTTGCAGCCTGCTCTAGGTGAAGGGCATTGGAACAAGACAACCTTTAAGGTCCCTTTTAAACTATTTGATGATTCTGCAATTCTATGAAAACCTTGCTCAAACTGGAGGATGTCTTTGCAGGAAGAGAAGGGTCTTAAAGAGTTTGAGGGTTTATAACCTGCTCTTTGTCATCCCAAACACTCCACCCCATTTCTTTCCCAAGAGGGATGAGGGAGACAACACCCAGGTGGTCCCAGCCGCCCTGCCAGCGATGCACCCAGCTCCACAAGAACTCCACTAAGCCACCCACTCCTGTCCAGTGAGGATTCAGAACCCCAGTGTCCATGCAGGCTCTTTGCTGCTGTAGCTGGGGGTGCCACTCCAGCCCTCTCCCCACAGTGCATGGCAGAGCCCCAGTGCTGTTCTGCATTCACCTGGGTGGTCAAAATTGAACTGGCCTTTGAGTGCTTTGGATTTCTGCTCCGAGGTGAGGACTCGGTAGAAGCTGTCTTGGCTCACGATCACCACCTGCTTCTGGCGATAGTCCACCTCGTTCTGGCCCAGCAGCTGGACGATCTTGGAGCACACTGATGACTGGGGAAGGAATAGCAAAGGAAGAACATCAGCAGCAAGCTAAGCTGCACAGGGACGACGTCCCCAAGTAACATCCCTGCCTGCTTGCTGCACCTCCAGCCAGGAGTCTGTGGTTTTGCCACAGCCACTGAGGGAAAAGTGCTCCAGAGGCATCACCATGGTACTCTTCAGTGTGACAGCAGCATCAAGTTTGCTGCCTGCCACCCTCTCCTCCGCCCCTATAGCCTGCCCACAGTTCCTATTCTGGGCACAAGTGGCAGCAGAAAAACAGTCTGCCTGGGTTCAGCCACATGCCCAGGGGCCCCAAGCACTCCAGCCTGCCAGGCAGCTCCCCGTGGGGCACTGGGGCTGAGCCTCCTCCCTGAGAAAGCAGTCTTGTCTCCCCCAGCTCTGCTCCAGCCCAGAAACCCCACCAGAGCACCAGAGAGTCCTCAGAGGGAGAGAGCAAACAAAGCCCAGGATGGGAAGACGTGAGGAAGAGAACCCGTGGGACTTTATTAGGGATCTCTGCCCCAGCTGCCAGGGCTGGGAGGAGGCAGCACATCCTGGTGCCTGCTGGCACAGGAGGCTCAGGGCACTGTGGAGTCAGAGGCTGAGGAGCCACGTGGCTGCTGGCACGGGGAGCGGGCACCTCGCACTCCACACGGAGCAGGCCGGGAGAGGGCGGCTGGCACCGGCTGGGCTGGCACCGGCTGCACGGCCACCATCGTGACACAACCCCAGGCACAGCTCTGGGGACAAATCCCAAAACCTGCTGCAGTCCCTTCTCCTTAGTCATGGGAGTCCTTGGTGCAATGCTCCGCTGGTGACTGCACCAGTGCCTGGCAGCCAGCGCTGCCCCAGCCAGGGAGAGCCAAGGCCAGGCTGGCTGGGGAGGGCTCTGCTCCTGCCCCATGGCAACCACTGCCTGGGGCACAGCAGCTGCTCCTGGTGCCAAAGGGAGCTGCTCCCACTCCAGGGAATCACACTGGCTGTGGGTGCCCAGCCGAGCTGCTCCCGGCCCCGGTCAGCACCAGTGCTCTGCTGAGCCCGGTGCCTTGCAAAGAGCAGTGTGCTTGCCCCAACCTGCCTACCCCAGCCTGCCAGTGGCTCTTTCCATGCTCCCACCTCTCAGATGGCTCAACCATCTGCTCCATACCTGGCTGGCAACCTCCAGCTGCAGAGCTGAAGAAAGCACTGGTGAGAGGGAACAGGGAGGGGAACGCGTGCCTGGCAGAGGAGGTCACCCCGGCAGGCAGAGGGCAAGGTTGTTTGCCTGAGAAGCTGGAAGATTTGACAGCATTCCCATCCCCAGAGACCATCTCTTCCCTCCAGGCCAGGCTGACCTGACTTGGATGTGACCATCTGACTGGGCTGTGAGTCATCCCCAGCCTGGCTGGACAGGCTCACACACAGCTCTGCTGCGGAGAGAACCGGCTCCAGCTGAGCCACAGCAGTCAGGGCGGCCCTGGGCACCAGTTTGGGTTTTGGGTCAGGGATAGAGTCTCCTGAGCATCCCACCTTCTCCTTCTGCCTCTCCCAGCAGGCAGGTAATGTTTCCCAAACCACGGTGGCAGCCCTGCCCTGCAGCAAGCTGCTCCCACCCAGAACAAAGCCCTGCAAGTCCATGCCAGTCATTTGCCCTTACACACACACACACAAAGCCAGAGCTCTCTCTCCTCTGTTTTCCCACTCCCCAAATCCTTCTCTGGCCTGCCTCAGCCCTACTGCTTATCCAGCTGTATCCCATTTGCAAAACTGGGGTGTGCTCAGTGCCTCTCTTCCACTTTTCCTCCCCCAGACATCACTGCTTGCCTGTGCAGTGACAGGACACAGCACAGCAGGGCTCAGCCTTGACTACAGCTGTCAAGAACACCAAACTTCCCAGGCCCTTTACCACTAGGAATAAACCTCCTTTCAGCACAGCCACCCAGACAGATCCTCAGACCCACAAGTTCCATGTGGATCTGCACCAGAAACTGCTTTTGCCAGCACAAGGGAGGGAGCAGGACTCTTTTCCTTTGCACCAGTGAAAGCAACACATGGATTTGCATTCACTCTCTCCCCATGGACTTCAGAATGTGTATTGGCAATAAAAATCATTTGAGAGCATCAGACAAATGGTGCCAGTCTTCCTTCTGCACACTAATCTTTCTTCTATGGATTCTGGAAGGTGGAGAAGAAGAATTTCCACCAGCTCTGAAAATCACCCTCTAGCTCCACACCTCACAATCTGAGACACCTGATAGAGAGAAAAGGCCAAGGAGAAAATATCCCAAAGCAGCTGGAGACAGGAACACGTCCTCCCTCCAGGTTTCCAGACGAGGAACAGATTGTAATCCAGCTGCATTTGCCATCCAGGGCATCAGGGGTGAATGGTGCCTCTTGGAAAAAAGCAGCCTGGCAGACACTGTGGACCCTTCCCCTTTCCCTGGTGGGCTCTGGAGAGCTGGCAGAAGTGGTGGAGAAAGACAACCACAAGGACATCCTGCTCCCAGGTCCGAGCTGGGTTTCAGCATACCATACTCCCTGGGTGAGCAGGGATGTCACCTCCTGGCTGTGGGGAGAGGCACACTTGTCACCTCGGTCCTGCAGGTGTGGGGCAGGCACTGCTCACATATTCCACCTGCATTAAGTGCAGCAGGACATGGGGACAGGGCATGGTCAGCTGGCCTTAGTCCATCCCAGGGCTGTGTTCAGCTTTCCTCAGTAGGGAACCTCAGCAAGGCTCAAGAGGAGGTTTTTCCTTTTGTTGCTATCATTTGTGACAGGAATAGCAATGTCTCATGAAGGGCAGTCCCTGATGCTAATCTGAACTCCTACAGCTGGACATGTAGCTTTTCCCCTCGGTTGATAAACACTCACTGTTAAGGAGGAAGAAAAACCAAAACCACAGAGCTTGGAAACTCCCCCACACAATGGGAACAGAAACTCCCAGCCTCAGGAAGCATCCCCACAAATAAATGACATATTCCCTGCTTAAACCCTTTTCCCCCAAAGCAGCACAGCATACACGTGTGACTGTGAAAAGATCCATCAATAACTGGAAATCAGCAGAGCCAGGTTTTGAGGTGACCCACAGACGCCCAGTAAGGGCAAGAACAGAGCACAAACTCCAAAGTACTGTGCCAGTGTGCACCAGTGTGGGTGCAGGGGACACATGCTGACAACATGCACTTAGCACCTACTTGAAGGGACAGCCTGGGCTCAAGAGTCCTTCTTTTGCCAATTCCAAACTGTTTCTCCCAGGGAAGAAACAATTGCATCTTCTCCAAGAAGCCCAGGAGTGCAGAGGACGACTTGAGAAAGGTGATGTGATCCCAGCACACAAGCTGGAGGGTTTGAGGCCCATCACTAGCTATGCCTTACATGACACAACTCATCTGCTTCAGGAACATGAGAGCTATGCCAGAGCTCCTTGTCCCTGCTCATCCCCTTCTCCATATCCACCTCATCCATGCACACCTTGCCAAAGCGAACGCTGCCGGTGATTCAGCCGCAGCAAACTCCCAGCAACAGGATGCCTTCTCAAGAAAAAGCCTTCCCCTCCTCCAGAACTTGGTTAAAACTAAATATAGCCAGGACCCAGCAGGCTCTGAGCCCCCGTGGTTGCCAAGCAGACCTTTCCCATGGCAGCCACATGGAACTGAAGCAGGACTTTCCAAGCCCGTGGGCAGGGAGGGACCCTGGCTCCTGCCATCGGTCACAACTCCCCACACACCACAGCAAGGGCAACTCGGCTCCAGGTTGGAGCAAACCCCCAGAGCTGCACTCCCCCAGGCTTTGTGCTCTCCTGGGAAAGCTCTGCAAACCAACCCACACCTCACAGCTCCTGGAAGGGAAGGTATCAGCACAGCACCACGAGAGTGAGAGCTCCAAGAGGTTCTTCCTGAGCAGAAGCAGCTGCAGCTCCCCTTGCAGGACTCCTCCCCTGAGCCAAGCACACAAACAGCCAGTGTTCAAGGAAGAAGTACAGCTTTATTCTGCTGGGAAGATGCAGAGGGAAACTGGGGAAGAAATCCAACATATTTTCCCAAAAGGAGAGAGGTGGCACACAGGGGAAGAAACTCAACAGACAGGTGTTTGGAGGCCTACCCCGACATTTATTTGGAATATATTAATTACATATTTAATTCACTTTCACTTGTGGCCTATAGCCAGCTGCTCAGATATTCTTCAGGAGCTGACTAATTCCCTGACATTATTATGCAGATTATCCCACAATCCCTCTTGGGTAGCTCTGATCAGTGAATTACGGCTTCCAATAAGTATTAAGGAGAAAACTGATGGACAGTGCCAGAGTCACCCACCAGGAACCACCACCAGAAGTGGTGAGGGCAGGGTTAGAAGTGGAGAAGGACACAGCTGATGCCTCCAGCCCCAGGAAGGCAAGATCTGTCCTGGGCTAGCAGGAGCTCCTAAGCCTTGTGCAGGTGGATATACTAAACCCACATGCAGACAGCAGTCTGTCCATCCCCAGGGAACCCGCCACTGCAGAGGGATGTTCAAGTTCCCACTCCAGCCACAGGGAGGATCTCCCATATTCCCAGGGACTCTAGATGAGACAGCTAGCAAAAGGGGCTTAGCCAGATCAAGTGATAAATCTGCCAGATCCCTCAGGAGGGGGAAAAGGGTTGTGCCAAAAGCGTGGAAAGAGAGGCACGACCTCCTGCCACACCGCAGGCTGCTCACCGTGAGCCAAGCTGCTGCTCACGAGGACAGTCCTCCCCAAGAGAGCAATGCCCTTGGCCCACAGCACGAGCAGGAGCAAGGGCAGCCTGCAGCAGTCACATCCCACCAGGCAGAGAGAGGAGCCCAGAGGTTATCTCCAGGGACACCACTGCCATAACGCCCTTCCTGGAGGATCTGACTGTGAGCTGGCTTGGCAGGAGCTAGAGATGGCTCTGCATCTGCAGCAGCCTGGCTGGGGTGTCCTCATCACACCTTTGTGGGTGAAACAGCCTCCAGTTTTGTGCTCTGACAGGATTTTCCCTCAGATGAAACGTAAGGAACCACTGTAATTATTTGTTTAATTTCTCTGCTGTCTTCTCTAGCATGCTGCTCTTATCTCCAGCAGCACACGAGCTACAGATGTTGGTCTCTTCCTGAAGGTAATTACCACTTCCTGCGGTAATTAAAAGGTAGCAGGAAGTGCTTGGACTGGGATGACACACAGAACAGACAGCAAATTGGGAAGGGTCACAGAGCATCTATCAAATGCCTGTGACTGCAGACAGCCAGTTCATGACCCACACCATCCTTTCCAGTCCTAATGGGAGCACATACATGTGGCAGCACTAGGACTGGAAACTTACTATTCTTGAACCAAAAGCCTGGGCCTCCACCCAGAGCATTCCCAGGCAGGTTCACCATCCTGCCTTTCCCTTTGTGAGCCACAGGCCAACCAGAGCAGGAGTGGGATAGCCAGGTTTCTATTCACTCGCCCTGGGACACCGTGCATGTGATCAGCAATCCCCAGCTGGAGCATAAACAGGCACACACAGAGGCTCTAAACACAGATTACACGCAGGGAGGAAAACAAACCCTCTAACACAATCCCTCCCAATCCTCTGGTTTTAGGCACAGGATATTTTTCTCCAGCCCCTGCTGCAAACTCCATAGCCCAGAGCTGGCTGAGCCCATGGGACTGTGGTAAGCAGGCTCCATAATGAGCACATATTCCATCAGTAACAGGAAAGGGCTGACCCATCAAAACGTCCTGTGGATCAGTCTGATCAGGGCTGGCACAGAACAACGTTCTACTAGAAAGTTTGATGAGTCTCTAGCACACGTTGACACCAGTGTTTAACTAGTCAGACCTTGTGATGCAGGGCTCCTGCCAGCCACAAACGAACGTCACCAGGAAATGGTGCTGAACCGGCACAGGGCTGCTGCAATTCCTGTTAGTCCCCCCTCTCCCCATGGGGGAGTCATTCCTGGATCTCCCCTGGGCTTCTCTGCCAGCCATCCAGGTGGTGACACTGTGGCAGTGACCCCCAGGCTGCCGTGGGGGACCTCAGAGGGCTGAGCTGTGTCACAAAAGAGGTTCCATGCAGAGATGGAACTGCCTCATGCAGCTCGGACCGCTCCATCCCTGGAGGCCAACACCGGCTGTCCCACCCTGGCTGGGCAATTCCAGCCTCCTGGCTGGCTCATTCTTCCAGCCTCAGCCAGCCTTCCCAGTGTTCCAAGTGCTGGTGGAGTAAGTGAAGAGCACACCTGGCTGAACACAGGCTGCAATCTTGGTGCTCTGCAGGCTGGAAACTCTGAGGCTGCATGTTCAAACAGACATTGGGAACTTGATGTGCTAACTCAAGACCCAAATGATGTAACTACAGGGCTGCAGTGGCACCCATGCTCAGCCCTCACTATAATTTGAGCGATGAGCAGCCAAGCAAAGCAAAGCTCTTCACAAATCTGTCTTTTCTTACAGGCTCCTGTTGGAAGGCAGGCAGCAATCAGCACCTCACTTCACATGCGGACAATTAATCCTCCAGCCTGAGCTCAAAGAGCTCTCCCCACCCCAGCACCAGATGCTGCAGAGATGCATGGTCCCAGCAGCTCAGCTGAAGTGAGGACACAGAAAGAGCTTAAGGAGGTATCCCAACAGTTCCCAGCTCATCTCAGCAGTCAGTTTGCTGAACTTTCCTCCAGCCCGCAGCCTGGCTGCCTGCCTTGTACGCTGCAGAGTCCGTGGTACTCGGGAATCTCTTGCAGGAGAGCAAGGGAAGAAGCTGTTAGCACAAAGTTCATGGGTGTAAGAGGGAAATGAGAACTCTAGCAGAACACAGAGAAAATGCAACAGCCAGCCTTGGGAATCGCTCTGAGGGAATGAGGCCTCTTCAGGTTTGACACAGGATGGGGGTCTTAATGCCAAGTCATCTCCACCCCATGAAACCACAGCATGCTTTGTCCAGACTGCACAGTGCTTGGATTTCAGGGGACAGCTCTTTTTTTGTGAAGAGCCTGTCCCAGCTGAGTTGACTCAAAACAGCCACTGTGCAGCTTGCACTGCCCTCACAGAGGCTGCAGCATCCCAGACTGCCCAGGACCTCCACGGCTCTCCAGTTTTGCTTCCAACACAGTCCAGCTTTCTTTCCAAAGCCAAAAACCAGGAAAGCACTCAGGGTTCTACCCCTATTTGAGTGGCCAGAGTTGCTCAAGCCTCTTTTGCTCACTAGGGAAGAGCACTCAGCCTTTGAACTTGAGTTCTCACGGATTTAAGGCACACCAGCCAAACAATCCCCAGCTCTTTGGGAAGGCCGGCAGCTTCCAACACCAGCTTCCCCAGGGCACCACACCACAAAGTCACACAAGTCGTGGCAAGCTACAAAACACAATCCCATCCTTCCACAGCCTGACCCTGCTGGTACACCAAGAGGGATGGAGGGGACTGCAGAGCCTATTATAGGCCCTATTATCCCCAGGTCAGACCCAAAAGCAGCAGTGGGAGGAGCTGCAGGGGGCCTTGGAAGGCAAAATTCCCTGTGTTATCTTTGGGCTGGTGTGCTGCCAAAGGGGTGTGTTGTGACAACAACCCCCAGTTGGTGTCAAGGCAAGTCGGATGGATTTGTCGCTTTCCCAGTGGGAAAGGTGCGTGCTTCACTTTCCTACTAGCACTCACTTTTCACCCAGAGCCAGCACATCAAGCCCTGTAGCCCCTGGGCTGGATTTTGGCTGCAGGCAAGCCCTGAGCTAAGCAAACCCACATCAGCCCCACCGCAGAGTGCTGCGGCACCCAGCACTGCCACCAGTCAGGGACACAGGTGAGGAACAGCCCTCCACATCCCTGCCTTGCAGCTGCACCAAATGTGAACCTGAGGGGCTGTGGGCACAAGTCCCAGGTCCTTTTTTTTTTCCTGTTGCTTGGGGTTTTTTGCCAGCATATTTCTTGCAGCCTTTTCCCACCAATTTTGTAGTGATCTGCTGGATTCCCTTCAACGGGCAACACTGCACTGAGGAGTTCAGCAGTCACTGGAGCAGGGGAAATCAAAGCTGAGAGACAGGAAAAGCCAGTTAGTACATCTCCCTTACTAGAAAGGACCATTTCCCTATTTTTTTCCTAAGGCAGCCTGCTGCTCCTGAGCATTTTCACTTTGAAGTTGAGCACCACTGTGGTGCATTGTACTGTAATCACTGCTTTTACCTTGTGGGCCTGAGACACAGTGTTCAGAGACATAACAGTTCAGCAGTGCCAGACACGATGTTATTGGGACAACTACAGAGAGGCAGACCCACGCATCAGAGAACAGACAAACCCAGCGTGTTTGAGTCACCAGGAGCTGTACTGCAAGAACAATCCAGCTTTGGTTCCCACCGGAGGAGATTGCATCCTCTCTCGCCATCCCTCCCCTGTTACAGCTGGATTTTTCCCCCTTGCAGCAGCAATATCGGCCCAAGAATCAATAGGTTACTCAGAGACACATGCTTAAAACACTGGGCTGAGGTACAGCAGTTGGGTTATACCTTCAAGAGAAGGAGGGATCCCCCTCCAAATACGGATCAGCCCGGAGATTTAAGGCTCATCCTCCTCCTGTGCCAGCCCACATTCAGTTTCCTCAGCAAGAAATATTTCACAGGTATAGCTACTTCCAAATCTATTCATCCATTCCAAAATACAGGCAGAATGCGCTGCCCTGCACAGCAGCGCTGGTGAGCTGCGGAGCTGCTTTTACTGCCCTTAAATAAGGCGGAAAAAAAGAAGCAATCTTCTCTTCCTACGAAGAAAGAAAGTGACCTGGCGAGGTTAAACAAATTCAGACGGACACATTGTATGAAACAAGGGAAATAAAACGCCGAAAAGCCGTGAGGCTGCCGTGCCGTGCTGCAGTTTTGGGTGTAGCAGCCTGCCGGGAACACCCGCATTGCCCCGGCGGGCGGCTGCCCCGTCCCCGCAGCCCTCGCCCCGCTCCGCTCCCCCTGCCAAGGGCCAGCCCCTCCCGGCACAGCAGCCAGGAGGTCGTTCTGCCGCTGTGAGTCAGCATTTGCCGCAGAATTCCCGCTCCTGCTACCCTAAAGTTGGGCAGAGAAGGGCACCCCCCATGAACGACCCACACCACTGGGGGCGGGGGGGAAATTAAAGAAAAATCGCATTTTTCTTTAATAATCGAGGTGCTTTTCAGGGCGGGCAATGCCTGCGCTCGGTGCAGGTGAAGGGGGACGGGGGAAGCGCTGACCGCAGCCACAGGAAAGATTCCGGAGGGGAGATGCCGCCTCTACCCCGGCCGAGCTGGGGCCACCCTTACTCCGCGGAGCCCCCAGCTCTGCCCGCGGCTGGACCCCTCTCCCCGCGGACACAGAGGGACACAAGGTCCCGGCCGGAGAAAAGGAGCGAGTAAATCCCACCCCGCACCCCCCTCCACGTGTCCGCGGGATTCCATCCGCCGCCCGAGCAGAGGCCTCGGCGGCCGCGCTCCCTCCGCCGGCTCATCCTTCCCCGGGCAAGCAGCGAGCCCGGCCCCGGCCGCATCCCCAGCGCCCGCCCCGAGCCCGCGGCCCGGCCGCGGAGCCGCGCACGTGGCGGGGCGGCCGCTCGGACCCGCCGCGCTGCCATGTGGCCACCGCGCCCGGCCTGGGGCGGCCGCCCCTCACAGCTCCCCCGCCGACCGACCCCCGCACCTTGCCGCTGGCCGTGCCGCCGCTGACCCCGATGAGGAAGGGCTCCCCGCCGCTGGGCTGCCCCTGCTCCTCCAGCCGCTGCTCGCTGTCCCCCGCCATCCTCCCCGGCTCGCCGCCGCGCCTCCTCCGCCTTCGCTCGCCGTGCGGGGCTGGATTTATCTGATGAGTCAAGGGCCTTCCTCCCCGCCTGGTTCACATCCCCGGCGCTGCGGCTCCTTGCCAGGTGCTGCCGCAGCTGCACATGCTCCGGCCCAGCCCGCCGGCGGGCGGCACTGCGGCCACATGGGCCCGCACCGCGCCGCCGCCCTCCCGCCCGCCCGCCCGCCCGCGGACAAAGGCGCTGCGGCCGCGCCGGCCCCGCGCTGCTCCCGCTCCGCTCCCTTCCCCTCTCTGGCCGCTCCGCTAAACCCCAGACATCGCCGGGACCGCGCCACGCTGGCCCCCGGCAGAACATCCATTATTTGTCTCCCACGCTGGCCAAGAAGGCCAAGGGCATCCTGGATTGGATCAGCAATAGTGTGGCCATCAGGACCAGGGCAGCGATCGTCCCTGTGTGCTGGGCATTGGTGAGGCCACACCTTGAAAAGTGCATTCGGTTTGGGGCACCTCACGACAAGAAAAGGCATTGAGGGCCTGGAGCGTGTCCAGAGAAGGGCAGCGGAGCTGGGAAAGGGTCTGGAGAGGCTGGGGAGGCTCAGCCTGGAGAAAAGGAGGCTCAGGGGGAGCTTTATTATTCTACACCCAGAAGGAGATCGTGTCCAGGTGAGGGTCAGCCTGTTCCCCCATGTAACAAGAGATAGGACAACAGGAAATACCCTCAACTTATCCAAGGTGTGGGTGGGTAGATTGGATATTGGGAAAAATTTCTTCACCCGAAGGGTGGTCAGGCATTGGACCAGACTACCCAGAGAAATGGTGGAATCACCATTCCGGGAAATGTTCCAAAACCATGCAGATGTGGCACTTGGGGACACTTGCTTCATGGTGCACAGTGCTGGGTCAGTGGTTGGACTTGGTGATCTTGGAGGTCTTTCCCAAACCTAATGACTCTGTGATTCTCCCATCCCACCTGAGCCCTGGTCCTGCAAGCACTCATAAATTATTATTAACGACCCAAATCCAGGAATAAAAATTATGCTTATGTCTTTGGCAAGTGGGACCTGTCTGGGAAGAGCCGTGAGCACTCTGGAGGCCAGGATTCAAAGTCAGAATGACCTCAACAAAATGGAAAAAGGATTGGCAATATGTAGGGTGCAAGTCCATGCAGACAAATGTGATAATGATCCGTGGCAATTCGAGATAGGAGCCTGCTGGCTAGCCAGGCCTTCTACAGATAAAGATCTGGTGTAGAGTGGATCAAAGAGTCAATTGGTGATGCCGCTGTGAAACAGGCAAACATCCCATTGGGGCATATAAAAATCCACAGGTATTGTGTTTTGAGAAAGGTGAGGCCTGGGGGAGAGATTCCAGTGGGGACTTGGGAACAGTCCAGGCTGTTCCAGGATTTGCAGGACTGCAGGACCTATCTGTGTTTAGCCTGGGGAAAGTCTCTGCAGGGCTGTGGGGACACAATAACCATTTCCAAATACATAAAAGACTGCCATAAACAGAAAGGGAATACATTTTTTTTTACCAGTAGGGATTAAAACAAATTATTGCCAGCTCAACACTGTAACAAGAACAATTCAGGGACATTTTCTAGGGTTAAAAACGGTCAAATCCTAAAAAAGGTTGTTTAAGGAGAGTGAGGACTCTACTCTTTTAAGTCTGAGGCTTTTAAAAAAAATTTAAAAAAACAGTAAACATGCTTTTTATGGAAAGTTTTCAATAGTACTGATCCTGTTTTGGGGCAGGAGCCAGCCCAAGCAATGCTCCAAGGTTCCTCCCAGCCCTGTTCAGAGAGGATCAGAACACTCACTTAGGTTTTTAACTTCCTACTCCAACACAGCAAAACAGGTGTGAAGATGTTTGCTAGAAAGGTCCCGTGTCCCAGCCCTCATCACACAGGATGTGAGAGAGGATCTCCTGGGAAGCCCTGACCCCTCTGCCCACTGCTCCCAGTTCCTCTCCAGCAGTGCCATGGGAGAATGGCACCGCATGCAGCCGCTGCCAGGGAAGGAAGTGCTATATATGGATGAGAACTTCCTGCAGGGATGAATTCCCGTGGATTCCCATGGCCCCGTGCCTGTTTCCAAGTGCTGACCATGGGCACAGCTCCTGCACACCCCACTGGGACCCAGGAGCTATTCACAGCTCTTCTTTCTTATTCCAACGAAGACACAGCTGTATCTGGGTGGCAAAACCCCCTCAGGACAGTGAGAACTCCAGGATTTGGGTTTTCCTCCTGCCTGCCCTGCCTGGGGACAGCCCAAACCCTCTGCTGTGCTGCACCTGTTTCAGGCTGTGCTGCCCATCTTGAGCTTCTCTGTAGGATGCCCATCACGGCATTTCACCTCCAGGTCCCCTTATTGCTGGACACGTGGCAGGAGCTGACACACTGCAGGGGGAAGGAGAAGTAAATGCCTCTTGATGGGCCCTGGAGGGGTTTGAGCTAAGGATATCCAAGGCTTATTTATACAGAACACAGGGAGAGCTTGCAAAGGCCAGGTTAATGGCTCTTTCAAATCCAGGCCAGGGCTGTGAACTAGAAGTGAACCAAATCCAAGTCCCAGTTAGTTTCAGATGGCACCTTTCCTCAGAACTGAGAATTTTACACACCCTTTTTGTGGCTGCTGGTCACTAACAGACTGTGCAAAGAACTGAACCTTTTGTTCAGTTTAAATTTGGAGACTTCAGTATATGAAACCTACCGGGATTATGTGTCTCTCTAATCTGGTTTCAAGGTTTGCCCTCATAAATATTACCACTTCTGTATCTAGAATGTTTGTAGACCACACCAGCCCCTGACTCGTGTAACCAGAGCGATGTATTATGCAAATGCCTTCCTTTTTCTCATATCCCAGGCTGGTAGATCAAATCAGACTGCACCCAACTCTCATCTGTCCTTTACACATTGATCAAAGCACAGAATGCTGTTTTGAAAAGGAAATGCCATTGAGGGTAATATGCCGTGTGTTGTCTGAAAAAAGGATCTGCTGATAAGGGTCCCGGTGTGATTCAAAGTGACAGGATGAAATTACAAAGAGCCTGTTGTCACCTCTAATCCTTCAGTTCAAAGCATGGACACTGCAGAGGAAAGAGGTTCATGTCACTCACCATCTCCTCCTGGCCTGCATCTGCCAAAAAAACCCCATTCAGTATCAATAAGTGATACCATGTGAATAATTTCCCACAGCAGCATAAGAGGAACTATTTCAAAATACTGCTTTGATAGGTGCTGATACATCTCACAGCCAGGAAAGTCAGGGAGCTCTAAAGAGAGGGAGAGAGGGTGAGGATGGTATACAGCACAGGGAACTGCATGAGGTGGCACAAAATAATATAGAATCACAGAATGCACTGGGTTGGAAGGAACCTTAAAGATCATCTTGCTTCAAGCCCACTGCCATGGGCAGGGACACCTTCCACTATCCCAGGTTGCTCCAAGCCCTGTCCAACCTGGCTCTGAACACTTCCAGGGATGGGGCAGCCACAACTTCTCTGGGCACCCTGTGCTAGGGCCTCCCCACCCTCACAGGGAAGATTTTTTCCTATAAATCACAAGTCCTGCCACATCACCAGCTGTCAACATCTTCCTGCTGCTCACCCCAAACTCAAATACCCACCCCCAGTTTCATCCCTGTCTCCCTGATGGCTCTGAGTCCCATTTTGCTGCCATCCAGTTCTCAGTTCTGCCCCCAAGTCGCAGGACACGGTGCTGGGACTTTTCCTGTGGTGTGTAGCTGCACCTCTCAGTGACATCTGACTCAGCCACCTGCACACACGTGGCTCTCTGGTTTCCTCATGTGCCTGTCCCCAGGCTTGGAGAGGTTGTTTGCTGTCTGACCTCACACCCTCACTCGCTGCTTGCGTTGTCTTCTCCGAGCTGCAGTTCCTCACCCTCTTACTGAGTGGAGTGTTTAATCTAAGGGCGGTCGGATTTTTCCTTTCCCTGTTTTTCACTCAGCTCTGCCTGTGTAATCCCACAGTGCACCGCTGTCACCGACAGCAAACTCCTCTGTTACGTAAGGAACAAACCTGCCCTTCCCTGCCTGCCCTGTTTCCTTTTCTGTATTTCTGCTTTCTAGGTCTCCTCACCCCATTACAACCCGCGGATTTGGTCTAGTTCTGCTGCTCCAGGTGTAATCGCTGGAGCCTCAATAAAAGTCAATTTGTGTGACAAATCCTTTGCCATTATTGCGCTGTCCTCATTAACGCACTTCAGAGTCCCATCCCATCCATGAATATTTTACACACACATGAGCAATGGGAGATTTAATTCCCTGTGAACCACAGAATGCTGTACTCTGCTGCTGGCTGTACCAGGAGCATGTGGGACAGCCTGGGAAAGGGCAGGCAGCAATATTCCTAAATATCTGATCCCAGAAAGTGCCTCCTGGTGAGATGCACTAACAGGGTATTCACAGAACCACAGAATCCTAGAGTGGTTTGGGCTGAAAGGAACATTAAAGATCATCTCATTCCACCCCTGTCATGGATGGGGACACCTTCCACTAGACCAGTTGCTCCAAAACCTGTCCAAGTCCGTCTTAAAACACTTCCATTCACATCACGAGGCAAATTAACCCCGGGCAGAGTTGTAGAAACCAGGAAGCCGTCTCCAAGCCAACCTTTTTGCTTTGTGCCATCTTCCCCAGCAAGCGGCTTCAGGCTCCACATCCCGGCAAGGTGTAGGGAGGGCAGACACCCACCCAGTGTCAAATTCTGGAGGTTTTAGGTCTGACATAAGGATTAATTTCTTCACAGAAAGGGTGATTAGACATTGGAACGGGCTGCCCAAGGAGATGATGGTGTCAGCGTCCCTGCAGCTGTTTAAGGAATGACCCGGTATGGCAATGCCACGGTACTGCTGGGTCACAGGCTGGACTCGGGATGATCGCGGAGGTCTTTTCCACAATAATGGATTCTGTGAACTCCTCCGCGAGCCCTGAGCCACGGCCCGGTGTGCGGGACTCGGGTGGGCTGCAGCAAGAGCCGGGTGCAGACCCCGCCATGACAACGACCCTCTCTCAGCCCCCCGAGGGGCGGGGCCCACCGCTACGATTGACAGCCGCATCGTCCAATCAGCGCAGCGCGCGCACAGATGATTGACAGATTGACAGGGATCTCGCCCAATCAGAGCAGCGTCCGCCCAGCCTTCCCCGCCCCTCGTCCTTCCCGCGCCTCTTCGCGCAGCCGGCGGCGCCAGCCGGAAGTGCAGGTGGTCGCTTCCGGACGTTGCTAGGTAACGGGGCCGGCAGCTTCCGGGTGGCGGCTGCACTTCCGGGTGCGCGGCGGCGTTGCCGGGTGGGGGGCGGCGGCGGCATCATGAGCACCATGTTCGCCGACACCCTCCTCATCGTCTTCATCTCCGTCTGCACCGCGCTGCTGGCCGAGGGTGAGCCGGGCAGGGCGCGGCTGTGTGCGGGGGGCGGCCGGCAGCTCCCGGGAGCCGGGGAAGGGGCGGCACTGGCGGCCCTCGGGGTCACCTGAAGCTCCTGACGGGGAGGACAGCGGTGAATCCTTCCCCCTCCGAACAGCGCTGAGCTGTGCTGCAAAGCGCTGGGAATTGGGGTTATTCCCTCCGGGAGGGAGGATAGAAAAGGACGTAGTGATTTTTCCCCCATAGCTGTTTAGGCAGGGTGTGAAGAAATCGCCTGACCTTGCAGTGACAGTAGTTTAAGCTGCTTGAAAATTATATTTCAGTGGTTGGAATAGAGGCAGCTTTTTAATGAAGTGTTTTTCGGGGTAGTTTCAAGTCAGAGGTCTGGTTTCTGGAGTGCTGTGTCCCTAAATCCCCTTTATCCCTCCTGTCCCCAAGTCTTCATCCCACACTTGCAAAACAGGTTTATCAATAAAAGTAAAAACTAAAGACTTGTTCCAGCTTTACACCTGTAGCTCATTTAATGGTTTATTTTACAGTTCCACTTTGCATGAGACTTGGAATGGAAGGATTTGAAGGAAAGGGATGGTGCAGTTTGCTGGTGCTCTTTTGGCTGTGTCATAACGGGGTTTTGTAGACATAAATTTTAATTTCTGCACGTGGATTTGCTCCCTCATAGCAGCACTATTGCAGGAGATTTTTACTTCCCTCATTACTGGCTGAGTGTTTGTTTCAGGTATAACTTGGGTGCTGGTCTATCGGACAGACAAATACAAGAGATTAAAGGCTGAAGTGGAAAAGCAGAGCAAAAAATGTGAGTACTCAGGGCTTATTTATGTCCTTTATTCTGGTCTTTTGCTGGAGGAAGCTCAGCCAAAGACCTTTTGCCCCTCCTGTCAGTGGAGGACAGTAGGGAGTAAGAGATTGGTACTGGCATCTTTTTTTTTCTGCACATGAGCAGCCATTGTCTAAAATAAATGTCTGAAATATGTTCCAGGATGCAATTTCTGCCTGTCAGGGGTGAAGAGAAGAATTTGAGGTCTGTAGAAAGTAAGAACTAGGGTTGAATAATGAATACCACGATAAAAAAGCATTTTATATAAAGATTAGAAGTGGTGATTGATGGTGGGGGATGAGTGAAGACTCACAGAAAAGTCTGAACAAACAGCTGATGTAAAACCAAATTATCCTAATGTAAACTGGAAGCAAATAGCTTAGGAAATAAGTCCCATGTTCATTCCATAGAGAGGAGGTTTTGGGGGGGGGTGAACAGAGAGTAAGGGAAAAGGGAGCTGAGGTTGAGCAGTCAGAAGATCTGCATCAAATATTAAGAGAAATGGTAAACAGGAGGGAGCATGGAGTGTTTAAATGGGTCTGTCTGTACCAGAAGTCAAGTTGCAGAGGAGAAATTCTGACCTTTCAACCTCAACTGTGTACACCCTACCCAAATTACAGCAGTGAGAGACAGCACACGACAGCTGGGGCCAAAATAGAGCTGGTTTTACCTTACAAATATCTCATTATGGCTACAGCACTCTTTAATGCATGAGAGAACAATATTATCACATATTGCTCTTACCAGCCCAGTTTATTCCAGCCTTCCCCTGGGAAATTTAAACTGAGGAGATGAAGTATAGTCATGTTTGTGCACAGCTCTGACATTAAGGGCTTTTGTCACCACAGCAGGAGCAGATGGGGATTGCATCTCTGCCTGCCTCACTTCAGTCCCTGTGTGGGGTGGAATTAGCCCCAGAAGAGCAAGTCAGAGAAGGAGTTGAAACCCAGTTGAAACTTAGTGTCCTCTCTGTGTTTGTGCTGTTCAATTCCAAAAGCAGTTAGCGGGGCTTAATCTCTAGGGTTTAATGATTGCTGTAAGAGTTTAATGCTGTTTGCTTTTATAGCTCTCCTGGTATCTAGGCTCTCATCTGTGAAGGGAGTGATGTGAGGTTTATGCATTTCAATTAGTTTCTGATCTCCTCGTTTGATTCCCCACCCCCAACAAAAAAAATGAAAAAAAAAAACCAGAAAGGGTAAAGCTGAATAAAGAGTCAGTAAAAATTCAGCTTTGCTTTTTTTCCCTTTCCCTCTTGTGCTGAGGACAGCTGGCTGACCTGAGTGCTTACAACTTGCCAAGTGGACCACTTAAGCCACACCTTTCAGCCGTTATCTAACACATCTGAAACAGGAAAAAACACATTTGAGACCTTTAAGCTCTCCCGTGAGAGTCCTAGGGATCCTTAGGATTTGCAGAAAACAAAGGGGCTGGGTAGTGTGCTTGAGCAGACATTGTTACTCCTTAATTTCATCTCTTCCTGTCCTCTTCTTCCTAGGGAGAGGCTCAGCGTTGGCTGAGGCTGCTGCAGGGATTGTTCTGGGTGAATGTAGGGGTAAATTTACAAGGCTGAAGGCTGTCCCTGCAATTTCTGATGTGTTGACGTGGATGTTCCCATGGACTGTCCTGAGGGAATTGGGGCTGAGAGTTCTTCGGGCTTGGCATAAGTCTTAACAGCACTGTCTAGAGTTTAGAGCTGGGGCAATGGGGTTGTGTGGATCAGGGCAGGGATGGACTGAGGGTGTTTCTCCAGCTGGATCTGGCATAAGGAGGGTTATGGAGACAGTGTTCTGCGAGCCCTGGGTGCATTATGTCATCTGACACCTCTCTCCAGTATTCCCTAGGAGAATTCCCTCCCTGTTTTCCTCCCTGCCCACCAGAGATCCTCTAGTTCATTGGGAAAAGCAGTTGTGTCTCACTCCATTGCCGCGGAGGGATGATGTATGAGGTGACTTCTTTGGGCTGATGTGATTTTGGAGCAGTTGGGACTGACTCACAGGCATTTCGTAAGGCAGCTCTACAAATCCTGGTGTGGCTTGGAAGTCTGGCTGTCTTCATTTCATCTGGGCTTTGAAATCAGGGCTGGGAGGTCTGTGCTGAGCTGGTACTTCAGGAGAGAGGGGAGCCCCAGGTAAATGTGAGCTAGAAAGGCTCTTTGTTGGTAGAGTGGATATGCTACATGCAGTTTGTAGAAATACAGTAAAAAAGGGCTGCTCTCTTTTGTTAGACCATGGTCATGCTCCATCATCTTTGCTTCTCTTGTTATAGGTCTTGAATGAAAATGTCTCTTGCTTCCTGGAAAAGCCCTTTTTGTTGTCCCAGAACCTCCTTTGCAGCACATTTACTGTGTAATCCCCATTTCCCTGTGCTGGCTCTGCTGTGCTGCAGTGGTGGTTGGTGCTCGGTGCATCTCATTTGGGATTTTAGTACCTTTGACCTTAGGCTTCTGCTTTAAAATATTGGAAATACTTCAGTACTAATGAGCTGAAGAATGGAGAGGCTGTGGCTGCCTGCTTGGACAGCATTTCCCCTGAGAATGCCTGCCTGTGAAGAAGGGATGTAGGAGAACACAGACTTTGCTGTATTTTGCTTCCCACTGCAGATAACCGGGAGCAGAGCTTGCCACAAAGCTCTTTTCATTCCACTTGCTGAATCAAAAGTACTGTCTGATATTAATGACAAATCAGCAAGGGTCACTTGAGCCAAAATTGTCCCCAGGCTGCTCCATCCACTGTGTTATGGGCTCTTGACAGAGTTCACAATTAACCCTTTAAATATGTTTGTATCTTATCCTGGGTTTTGAAATTTTTTTGTTACAGTTTTTAAGTGATTGGTGTAACCAGCCTTGGTAGTTGATAATTTATTGGTTCTGGACATGTTCTTAGTCCTACTTAGTTGCTTTTTGTGCCCCTGTTCTGCAGAGGGACAAAATGTTTTGTTTGGTGTGTAGAAAAGGAGTGGTGATATCACCACCAGTGCAGAAATGATGGAGTGTCTTTTCATTTTGCAGTGGAAAAGAAGAAAGAAACAATAACTGAATCAGCAGGCCGACAGCAGAAAAAGAAGATAGGTAAGATTGCTGCCTCAAGAATGGTGGAAAGTTGAGACACTGGTGGAAGTAATTATCCTTTCCTTCCTTTCAAGGCTGCTTATTCATCTGCCTTACTCTTCCAAGGCAGGAGATACCCAGCCTCCTGATGGTTTTGTTCAAATGGGTGGATCACTGAGGAGCAGCACCTCTTGCTGAGCTCCCTGACTTTCTCCCATTTTTGCCTTGACATCCATGGCTGTTAATAACTTCAGTGCAGTGCATGGCAGCTTGCTGGAGCTATTAATTGTGATTTGGGGTCTTTTTTTGTTTTCCTTTTCCCCTTCATTTGAACACTTCAGAGCTGAAGATGTTCATGTTAACTGTAACCATGCCTAGATTCATTTCAATTTCGATAAATCAGTTTTGCTCAATTTTAGGCAGTGATTTATTTTTCCATTCTTTTTCATTGTCAGTAAGCTGAACTCTTTCTGGGTTAGGGTAACTCTTTAAGTACTGAACTAAGCAAGAACAGGGTAAAGAGATGTTCAAAGGTTTTAGGAGTATCTGCTATCTGCAGGACTCACAACGTGCAGCAAAGCTCAGTTAAGTTATTACAGAGATTGTGGCAGGAACACTTCTGAGAGCTCCTGGGAGTTGGTTTCCTCATTCCTCTGTAACACCAGGTAGCTGGATTAGTCATTTGATCTGTACAAAGCTTGGGAATTATAAACACATCTTCAAACAGTTCTTCCTAGGTAGAAAACCTGTTGTCCTTAGATTCCTGAAGGGACAGGAGCCAAAATATTTCCTCTTGTGCATTTTTAATTTCTTAATCTTGACTAATCCCTGCATGGGATGAACACTGGTGGATAAGGTAACTTTGAAAGTGACCATATGTAACAACTGCAGATAACATTCAATAAAAAAAGTGTGACAATGACTTTTTTTGCAAGGCACCATCCAGGCTATGTTCCTAGCAGACAATATTTTACTTGTGCTTGGACTAAACCAATAAACAGTAGAATCTGAGGACTTCAGATGCTCCACCAGTTTTTATACACTGAAATAATCTTGTTTTGCAGATGAAAAACAAAGCACAAAGGGACAAAGATCAGAACTTAGGAAACGACCACTGATTTTGTTTGCTGTGATGCTTGCTGGCCAAGCCTAAGATTCTGACACTGATTTTTTTGGGTTTTTTGTTTTTCTTTTGCAAGTGCTGCATAACTTCAGTATTTCATTTGTGTTCATGCAAAGATGAATTCTTGATGTTTCTGAAAAATCAGATCCTAAATGTCACACTGGACTTCCAGAAAATGACTCACAGCTGTTAAATAGTTTTGAAATCTCTGATCTCAGTAACTTACTGGATGTCAAATCATTCTGCAAGATGGGGCATTGTTGTCACAGCAAATCTACTTGTGCTGGAGTTCTTCCAAGTTCTGCCATTTTAGTTAACAAAAAGTAAATATTGAGCTGAGGCTTTATGGATAAGTAACAGCTGTGGTACAGACCTGCCTCAGTTGCCATCTGTTCGTGCACAGAATAAGACAGGAGGTGTGTGGATGATATTGCTTGGTTTCATAAGGGATGAATCATGCATGTGCACAAGGAGGTTGGGGGAAAGTTGCTTGGGAAGGCTTAATTTGGTGTTTCCTACTTTAAAAACTTTATTTTTAACTGTAGAATGAACTGTTTGTCACATTGTGTCTAAATCACCTTGGGCACTGCTGGAACAGGACACCTTTAGCATTGGTGTAGCCTTCTGTCATTTCAATTTAAAGAGATGATTTGTTAGCTTAAACCTTGCTACTGCTTTCTGTCTCCATGTGCTTCTGGAAGAAAAGACAATGACATTCCCAGGAGTCCACATGAGTGCTGGGTGCACAGCAAAACTAAACCAAAATAAAAACCCCCAGTCCTGGCAAATCTCTATCCCTGTATCCTCATGGTTCATGTTCCAATGAGCAGAGTAAGATGAGTTTGGACTCCAGGGAGCTGCTTGTTAACCCAGTCCTCTTTCTCTGTGCCTTTACCCATGTGTAAACTACCCAGCAAAGTGCTTAACAGGCTGTTTATGTGTGCTTTGGGCAGGAATACACCATTTATATAAGTTGGTAGACCACCCAGAACATATTCATTTTGAATCTTAGAAATAGGTGAGAGACAGGTCAGGTATACTGGGAAATCAGAGCTGTGTTCTTTCCTCTGTGTAACCTTTAGCCCACCTAAATAGATGGTTAGTTATGCAGCAGAGGGGAAAAAACAAGTATTTGTGCCAAATGTGATTCCTGAAGAGCTGGCCTGTGGTTGCTGATATGTCCCAGGACACAGCTTCCCACCTGGCTCAGGAAACAGGTGTCTGAAAGGTTCCTGCCAGAGGGGATGGTTTGTAGTTAGGAGCAAGTGGAAATAGCAGAGAGGTTTCTAAGGAATTGGGTAGGAGTGTTGCTGTTGCTTTTCATAACACTGAGTCCCTGTGTTTAGTAGGGGCTTGGGAGAGAATTGTGGAGTTTCTGAGCTGTGGGCCTCAGGTACTGAAACTTCAGTGGGGATCCCTCTAAATTCCCATGCTGGATAGCCCTTGGCAGTCATTCTGCATCCTCCCCTTTTCTCTCATGCTGTTCTTTGGATATTCTTTCATTATCCACATCCTTATTTCAGCTGGCTGTTGCTTCCCAGCCCTGGCTGCCCCTCTGGATCCTTGGTCTGAGAGGAGCACAAGGCATGACAGGGAGGTTGGGACAGGAAAGGTGACAGACAGTGGATAATGCTGAAGGCCAGAGCAGATGTCCAGTGAGGGACATGGAAAATACCCTCTCAAAAATCTGAGTATCTTTGAAGTCTGTGGTGATTTAAGGATACACTAAATTTCCAGAGTATTTCCTGCAAAGCACAGTAATACACTCATTACCCAATTTCATGTAGGAAGTCTTTCCTCTTTGGAGAATCTCCTAGGTGTGAGAAGGGGACAAAATTCATTACCAAGACCAGCAGGATTTTGACATTGCTGAGGTGCAGATCCCAGCTCTGTGCATGGTTTTTCCTTTTGAGACCTCCAAAAGGAAACCCTTATTTATTCAATGTATTTATGATAGTGTGCAGCAAATTGATCACTGCTCCCTTTGGGGACTGTGGCAGAGGGGTAGTTTTTGTTTCCTGGCAGCAGTGCTCATGCTCCTGTGTGAGTTGGTTGAGTTAGCAAATCTGACATTGGGTGCATTTCTTTCAAAAATGCTGAATGTGTGATTCCAGCCGCCTCCTCTCTTTGTGCCTGACTTGCTGCATGTTGCTGTGGTGGAGAAGCAGTTGGCTGTGTACAGTTTTTCACTTTCTACTGTCTGGCAAAGAGAGCTGGAGTTGATTTTGGAAGTGTTATTTGTTTGGAGAGCCAAAGAGGTTAAGTTTTCCTGGAAATGAAAACACTCTGGTTTCTAGGTTGACATAACTGATTATAACTGTTGTTTTTGTCTTTCCAGAGAGACAAGAGGAGAAACTGAAGAATAACAACAGAGACTTGTCAATGGTATGAAAATTTAAAGCCAGTTCCCAACTGCAGAAGATTTCAGTCAGTTTTCCAGCAGAAAGACTTTGTTCAATTGGCAGACAAAGCTGCTTTTCCTTTGAAAAGGTCCTTCTGGATTTTCTCTAATAACTACAATTTTAGTATGAGCCACAGAGTTACTGCCTCATCTCATGCCAAGCCTTAGCTATTTTCATCTTTGTAAGTCTCCATGTTGTTTTGCAAAGCAGAATTAATTTTTGTGGCTTCCTATAACTTTGATCATTGTAATGATCCCCTACTGGGAGTCTTCTGGGAATCCCCCTGGTGGGTTTTTTAGGTTTAAGGAAAAAATAAAGCCAGCCTGTGCAAGCTGACAGGACAATTCTTGAGCACTTTTTGGTTTTGTCTCTCTGAAGCAGAACTTCCCATCAGTGGCCCACGCTGTGGCTGCCTTTGTACCCAGTCTCCTTTGGACTTCTCCAGTCACTTTTACAACACCTCTGTCTCATGGGTCATCCTTTTTCCCTGTTGATTTCAGTGATCTGTACAAAGCCTGTTTTTAAGGCTCATAGTACCTCAGTGTGGGCCTGTTGTTTGAAATATCTCTGACCTTTCTGCTTGCAGGTTCGGATGAAATCCATGTTTGCCATTGGCTTCTGCTTCACTGCCTTGATGGGAATGTTCAACTCCATGTAAGTATCAACTTCTGGATTTCTTTCTGAAATTTTTGTGGTGAACATATTTTCCACTTCATCACTTGAGGTGTTTAGAGTGACATTGTCCAGCCAAGAGCCATAAATAAATAAATGAATCCATATTTCATATGAAGATGTGGTGGTTTGGTCATCACATGCATGTTCTGCTCAAGAGGGAGCATTGAATACTGAACACAACCAAACTGAGCAAATTCAGCTAGACACAGCTTTAATATCTTTTCTGTATGGGAACATCCTGGTTAAGGCAAGTTTGGTGGATGTCAGGCAAACTTCTTCAGTCTTCAGCTGCTTTAGTTTTGCTGTAATGGTGTGACCACAGAATGCTCTTGCAAACAAACTGGGTCAGCTCCCTTGCCCTTAGGAATGAGCTGTAATTGCAGAGTTTGTTGTTGCCCTACTTGAGGTGATCAGATATAAACAGGTCCAGGCATGGGCTCCAAGCTTCATTTGTTTTAAAAGTGATCTGGGATAGGTGTAGTTTAAAAACACAAACAGACAAGAAACCCCAAACTGGTTTGCATGGTTATAGACAGCTTTGTTTCAGATATGCAAATCTGAAAGGCTGTGCTTGGCTTTTAGAACTTGATTCACTCAAAACATGAACTGTTGGCTGTTAAATCTGAAGATGACAGGAATGTTGTTAGGATAACCTTTAGGAGGCTGCTTGATATCTGGGCAATATCCTTGCCCTGCAAACAGGAATTTACATTCTTGGGCACCAAAGCCTTTGGATTCTGTGCTGGCAGTCCCCAGGATACAGTCAATTGTTATTTTACTGGAGATCTGTGGGTGGATAAATTGCAAACATGGGGTAACATAATAACAGAAGTGCCACTGTGTGGATCCTTTATTTATGCAGCTTAGTCAGACTTCAGCACTGAGCGTTCTGAGCAGAGCAAAGCAACCCAGCACTGGAGGATTTTGAAATTTGGGTACAGTCCTGAGTCAGTGATGTCTCATTTCACTGCAGCCTTGAGCAGGGCTGGAGGTGCATTGTGAGCAATGAGGGGTCTGAGTGGATGTTTGTAGGGTTGCACTCCAAGTGCTTGCCTTGCTCTTTGGGTACAATACAAAAACCAGCACTTGCCCCTAAAGCAAACTAAAAAAACAAGCTAAAAATGCTTTACCCCACTGTACCCACTTTCCTAGAGGGAGAAAAAGCAGTTGCTCTGAATATTTATGACTAAAAAGTATTACAGAACTGTATGTAGGAAGGGGTTGATTTGGGTTAAATTCTATATGGCTCCTCCTTCCATAGATATTAACTTAAAAAGGAAAAAAAAGGAGAAAAAACCAATAAACTTCTTCCAGGTTTACTTGTCTTGTTCCCTTTGAGGATTCCTGCCCACAGAGACCATGCTACTGAGCAGAGAATTGATGTCAGCCTTTGGGCATGACTTTTATTTAACTGCCTCTTTATTTAGAGGGAATCTTGAGCAGCAGGAGTATCCATGGAGGCACCGTGGGTGTGGTAGGAAAAGGAGGAAAAGGGTGGCTGACACCTGCAATGGCTGTGGCCACGTTTGCTGCTTTTCCTGTTCTTGAATGAGTTCATGGCTGCTGGGAAAAAAGGAGCAGGAATTGTGTGGAGACAGCAGCCTTTGGACAGGTACTCTGCAGATGCTGCTACTCTCTCTGTGCACCTCATTGCCAAATGCCACCTTAGCCAAACTGGAAATCACTGGGATGATTTCCTGCTGTCACTCCTGGAGTGTCAGCAGTCCTGGGGCAGCAGGTTGGACCGTGCTGGAAGAATGTGGAAGTGTCAGCAAGGTTGGTTTTACCCCAAAGAGCAGAATGCTGTGCCCAAGACAAACAGCTGAGGGGCTGTTGTGGCTTAAAAGGTTCATTATGGCAGTGAGATCTGCAGCAGCAGTGGCCTCCAAGCCACCAGGGTTTTCACCTGGGGCAGAAATTACCTTCTGTGTGTCTCAATTTTCTCTTGCCAGGAACTTTTTCATGCAATCAGTTCCCTGCCTTACTCTAAGAGTCATGCATTCTGGTACCTCTTGGTAATTGTGAAAACCTGCTGGAATTAAAAGCAGGTACCTCAGGGTGCTACTGCTGAAGTACTTGTCATTCTCACAGCAGGAATAACGCAGAATTTTAAGCCACTGGGGGATGTTTCAGGGAGATAAACATCCGTTCTGAGCTCTTTTGCCAAACTGCCTGTGAGATGTAAACAAAGTTGGCGTGTGTTTGAGCCGTGGCTGTGTGAATGCATCTCCACAGGAAAGAGGGCTCATTTAGGATCTCTTGAAACAAGAAACACCTGTTCGAAAATCAGCACATGCTGAGAAAATAACATCCAAATATGCACATGCTGATGAGGCATCATACACATCCACATCAAAAGATTGGGTTGACTGTCTGGCTTGGGAGAAATCTTTGCAAACTGGCCAAAATTCACACTCTGGCTGATGCCCTGGAATGTGGGCCTGGAGGGATTCCAGGAGCAGGACATGCCGCTCGGAATATGCCGTATCATCCTGCCTCTGCTCTGCCTTCATCTCCACAGCTAATGCAGAGAAACTGGGGGCATGAAGTGTTCTGTTGATGGGTCTCCTGGGCATCCTGAGGAGCACAGCTGCTCCAGGGAAAGAAAAGGTGTCTTTGATTTATGCTCTGGTTTAAAAAATGCTGTTTTGCTTGAAGCAAAGGGTCTGTCTTGTTGCAGTAACTGCAGCTATTCTGACATTCATCTCTTATTGAAATGCTGACTGTGTTCTGGGAACTGATCTGCTAAATCTGACTTAGAAATAAAATGCACCAGAAAACTGCAAAACACCAAGATTTCATGAACCAGCAGCTTGTCCAACTGATCACTTAAATCACTAGGAAACACTTTGATTATGGGAGATGTCTTTATCCTCCTCGGTATAGCATATGGAGAGGGGCTGGAGAACACAGCAAGGCCTTTTAGCCTTCCATGTGGTCTTCCCTGCTGTGGTGGCCTGTTGAAGATGCTCACTCGTTCTTTCTATATCCAGAAGCTCTCACTGCTGTCTCCAGTGGTGATCCAGTGCTCTCTTTTCCAGATTTGACGGCCGAGTGGTGGCAAAGCTTCCGTTTATCCCCCTCTCCTACATCCAAGGTCTCTCCCACCGCAACCTCCTGGGTGAGGATTACACTGACTGCTCCTTCATCTTCCTCTACATTCTCTGCACCATGTCAATCAGACAGGTGAGTACACTTTCCCTGGAGCAGGGAAAGCGTATCCCCATCCAGGAAGAGGAGTGTTGCATGTATAATCTTGGATCTGTTTGTGGTTTCTGTGTTTGTCTTCATTCCTGTGCCTCGTATTCAAAGCAATTTTAGGTTGGGATCATTAAAACAGTCGCTGTCCTGGATGGGCCTGGAAGATTTGGCTGGAGACTTGCATCAGGGCTCTGGGAGAGAGTTGGCAGAAATGGATTCCTGACTTGTGTGATAACTTTTGATTGCCATACCAAGAGATTGTCTCCATCAGAAGCTAAATCCTACTCCTTAGTAATTATGACTTCTACAGCGATATGTGCATCTTTACAAACAGCAGCATCTTTAGGGGGAACTTCCTAGGTGCCTTGCAGCTCTATAAAAGTTTTATCAGTCCATAAAGTTGCTAGAAAAGTGAGGCAACAGTTAAAGCTCCTCTTTTGGGTTTGTCCTTCCTGTTTTTGCTGTCTGCCTGATTTTTTTCAGAGTCTTAAGAACTGTACCTTTGGTGTCAAGTCTCTCCCAGCATTAGGGACACAGAGAGGGGGGTCTGGTATGCTAAGCCAAGAGTAGGCTCCACAGACCTCTCCAGCAAAGCTCCATAGTCCCATCTTTTGGAAGAGGATGAGGATATCAGTGAGGGACCCGTTCAGGAAGCTTCACTGGCAGCTCAAGTGTCAGAATGGCTGGTGAGGACAAGAGGGCCTTCTCAGTACAACAAGAAGTCTGTTTTGTTTTCCACTTTTGCCACAGGGTGCTGGGGATAAGTTAATACACTCTGGATGAATGCTGGTGAAACTAGCTGCAAATTACTTTCTCTTCTTTATTTATATTTCCCTTTTCTTTGATTCACTTCCTGAATTCTCACTGCTTTCCTTCTTGACCCATTTATTGCTTTTCCTTGGGTGTGCCAAACTTAGACTGAGGGACTTAGACTTAAAGCAGATCAGCAAAGGGAAGTGATGTGTAATGCCAGGAGTTGGGGTGAGCTTGATTGGAGCAGCTCCATGACACAAAGTTCCTTTAGTCACAGAGTGCATGCTGGTGGATGGAATTCCCCATAGCCCTTTGTACAGGGTGCTTGTGCTGAAATGGATCCCAGTCTGGTCCTGTGCAAAAGCAGATAATGAGTTGTAGAATCATTTATGCTGAAAGGATCACCTGAGGGTTCATCTGGGCACCCCTCACTCCAGGCAGGCCCAGCTTCACCTAAGGCCAGGCAGGGGATTCCTCACTCTCTTTGCTGCAAGACAAACTTTCACTTCCCTGTGAGTAGAGCAGGGTTTGCTGCTTTGAAAGCACTGAGACACTGAGCTCTTAGGATCACCTTCCAGAATTCCTGGGATGCTGTGGTCTGATGCTGTTCCTTCACGCAATCGTGGCTGGTGCTGCTCTGTGTTACCTGTTACATGGAAAGTTCTTTCTTTTCAGTGTTGCACATTATGATAGGAAATTAAATAGCACCACCAGCAAGATTTTTCTGCACCCTTTGGGTTGGTTGGGGAACTCTCTTGCTGAAAAATCCCTCATTTTTTTTTGTCCAAAAATACAATTCCTATGGTTAATTCTAATGCAGTGGGTTGAGCTTTCCATACGACTTCTGGGAAAAAATTGTCCTTGTGCTTGAGAGTTCCTGCTGATGTCCCTGTGGAGGAGGAGAGTGAGTTTATTTCTTTGCAGAAGGGTGTGAGACTTCAATCTTCATGTGTTCAATTCTTCTGTGTGTAAGCAGTGCTGCCTTATCTACGTGATCGTGGTTAACAATTCCTGCCCTTCTCCAGCTGTCAGGCAGCTCAGCTTCTTCCTCCTTGCTACTCGAGGGAAGGGCAGGGACACCTTAGCTTGCACAAGAGGTCAGAACTGAAGCTGTGATTGTTGCTGGCATCCTGCTCTTTGCTTTATTGCTATCTGAAAGAAGCTAGGTGATGACAGCATTGGGGAGAGGACTTCAGAGCTGTGACAGGCCGGGGGAGAGAGCGAGAAAGTAATTAAGGGCTTAAAATGGAGCCAAAGGCTTGCATTTTGTGCTTTCTGTGACCTTGGAGGTGAAGGTTTTGTGATCCTTTGTATTTCACTGTGTGCAAAAGGGGAAATCGAGCCAGGCTGGTGTCAAAACAGGTGCTGGCCCAGGGGAGGACAAGTGGTGTGGGAGTTGGTGTCTGGCTTGATGCTGCTGACACAAGAGGATGTACCAAAAATAAGGGAAAAGGTTGTGAACAAACCAAGTAGACCACAGTCCCTCAGTCTTTCCTTAAATCCTGGAGGTGCCTGTGAAACCATCAAAGGGAGAGAAGAGAGATACTCCTGTGGAGCTCAGAGGTAGAGCAGGAATTGAGGTGTGTGTGAAAAAACAGCAGGGGAGTCTGTGGGGGTGGGAGAGTGCCTGGGTGGTGATTGAAGTGACATTAGTGGGACAGGCAGGAGCAGCATCAGGGACTCTCTTCATGTGGGGGTGATAAACTCTTCAAACACTGACTGGGAAGCTTTGCTGCCTGTGACCTGGCCAGCATCTCCCAAAATAGTCACCTCACAGTGAGTAACTTCCTTTGCACTGTTCCCAGCTCTCCCTGGCACGTAAATCCTGTCCCCTAGTTCCTCCTGCCTTCCTGTTTGGAGAGAGGAGGGTTGCTGGGAGAGGCCTTCCAAGGGTCCTTGAGCTGTTGGGTTTTCAGCTGGGAAAGTCTGCTGCTGGGCTGGGTGGGAGGTGCAGTGTCAGGGTTACATCCTCTGTGGCTGCTCCTGGTTCTGAGCTCCCAGCCTTCACCTGTGCTGTTTGGGAAGAGGGATAGGCTGCTGTTCCTGGGGTGTTTGCTGCTCTTCACTTCCTTTTCACATGCATCTGAACTGTAGATTAGGCTGCTTCTCACCGAAATGTATTCCCAGTGGGAAGGGGAGCCAGCAATTATACCTACTGCCAGGACTGTACTTTCCCACAGAGCCTGGTCTTAGGGCAGGGAGCCACTTGCTGCCTTGTCTGAGCTCCCTTCTGGATTTGAAGACCAAAGCAGGAGCAGCTCCTGTGCTTCCTGCAGTCATTTGAGAAAACATCAAAAGAGCTCAGATGAGTGATTTGGATCCCTAAATCTTCCCTCCCTGTCCTGACAGTGATGGTTGTGCTTGTGTTGGAATCTGCAGATTTCCTTGTCCAACGTGGCCCACGGCAGATGGGACAAGGTTTCTGCTGGGCCTTGCCCCATCTTTGGTGCTCCCAGGTGTAGATTTCAGGATTGCTGTCCAGCAAAACATGCTTTGGAGCTAGTGTGTGATGCTTTCTGCCTCCTTCCAGAGCAGGAGGGACTGTGTGGAAGGATAATGCAGGAGTGTCTAGTCTGGAATTCCAACAGACAGTCATCTCCCTCCTTCTTCAAGCAGTTGGAATAAAGTTTAGCACCAGAGTTCTCCTCTCTCTCCCTGCTAAAAGGAGCGAGGAGGAGGCAGTGCAGGCTTCCTTGGTTCCATGGATCCCTGCTAGGATCTCAGCTCCGCGGGTGAGCTGCTGGGAAGCTGACAGGACACGGGTCCTGCGGGCTGCTGGCTCTGCAGCACCCTCTGGTGTGCTTGGGCTGTCCCTTGACTGCTCCTTTCCTCCTTTCTGGCCCTGCCTCCATCGAAGAAACTCTGAGAGGAACCACAGCAAGGAGTTAATGCTCTTAAAACATACTCAGTTGCTGAACATCAACCAGTGGCTGGTTTATGTGTGCCATGGACTAAACCTGATGTAATTCCTCTTCATGTGTTCCTTGTGTGTGGGCTGAAACCTTCCTTTTCATAATCTCCAGCTGGAATAAATCCTGATTTCATTTTATTTTAGCTACAGTGGAATTGCAAAACTATCTGCCTTTTTTCTTTTTTCTTTTTTCTTTTTTTTCTTTTCTCTTTTTTATTTTTTTCTTTTTTTTTTTTAGTTTATTCTCCTTCCATGATAAAAAAATTCAAGAGTTGTATGACCTTGCTCTCTGACCTATCCTTACAGTTATTTTGGAGAGGACGCTCAGGTTTGAAGAGAATCCTTCCTCCCTTTGTTGTCTCGATAGCCAGCACTCAGGTGGTGACACGAGGAAGACACAGTTGCTTTCTTCTTTCCCCTTCATCTCAGATGTCCCTGTTTTGCCAGCACTGCAGGAGCAGCATCTTGAGCTGGAGTTCCTTACAGTGAAGAATGAAACTCCTGGCTCTTTGTAGTTGCACTGTTGTGAAATTTAAAAGAAATTTCACAAAAATCAAGAAAAACATTCAAATTTAAATATTTTCCCATGATGTTTTGGCTTATGCCTGGCTCTGCTAATTAATTCTTCCCCTGTTTGTTGTTTTCCACTGAAACACCCTGCTCTGATGCAGATGAGGTCATCTCAATAGTCAGGTTTTGGGGTTTGCTCCATATGTCCTGTTATCCTGCATGTCTCCAGCACCCCATTGTTCTGTGTGCAGCACTGGCATTCGTGTTAATTCTGGGACTAAGCTCCTGACTTGCACTTGGCACACGCTCTGGTTGCCATGCTGCTGTCCCAAATTCCAGCTGCATTAGGAGACTCCAGCTCCCATGGCCACCACCAGCAGTGCTTTCTGGAATTTGGGAAAACCCAGGGCTGCAGGAGTCTGCCCATGGGCAGGCACTGGGAACCTGCACTGCAGTTAAACTGCAATGGTGTTTTATGTAAAAATAGTGTGTGTAAAGACAGCTGACTGTGGGGTGCACAGCTGAAAATGGGAAAGAATCCTCATCCAAAATGTGGATTTGGTGTTCAGAGGCTTTTGTTGGGGTGGGGAAGAACGGCCCAGCTATTCTTGTCTGGCTCCATGCTGAGCTGTTTTGAACATTTAGGGAAAGAGGTTCGATATACAGTAGCCAGATGGATTAAGACTATGTGGGTGAGAATCTGAATCTGCTGAAACAAGTGGGAAGTTTTACTTGTGCTACTGGAGAGAGTCCTTCAGAGGCTACAAAGATGATTTGGGGTCTGGAACATCTCTAATGAGACTACAGGAGCTGGGCCTGTTTAGTCCAAAGAGAAGACTGAGAGGGAATCTCATCATATGAATGTCCTAAAGGTGGATTTCAAGAGGATTGGGGTCAAACTCCTTAGTGGTGCCCAGCAACAGGATGAGGAGCAGTGGCCATGAATTAAACAGCAAGAAGTTCCACCTTAATGTGAGGAAGAAATTCTTTACAATGAGGGTGGCAGAGCACTGGAACAGCTGCCCAGGGAAGGTGTAGAGTCTCCCTCTCTGGAGATGTTCCAAACCCACCCAGACTTGTTCCTGTCACCTGCTCCAGGTGACCCTGCCTTGGCTGGTGGGATTGGACTGGATGATCTCCAGAGGTTCCTTCCAACCCCAGCTATTCTGTGAGCAGAATCAGGATTTCTTCCTCTTCATTTCCCTCACCATGGTCTGACCTACCCTGCTCTTTGTTCTTGCAGAACATCCAGAAGATGCTGGGCCTTGCTCCTTCCCGGGCTGCCACCAAGCAGGCAGGAGGTTTCCTTGGTCCCCCGCCTCAGGCAGGGAAGTTCTCCTGAAGCACAGCCCTCACGGGAAGCCTGGCCAGTGCAACAAGACTGCCTTGGGAATGTAACAAACCGGGATTCTGTACCGAGCATCACCACCTGTCCAAAACCAGGCTATGCAGTATTGAATTCATCATCCATTCGGAGTATTCCACCAGCAGTTGTTCGTTCACCCAACCAAGAAACTTCTCTCGGAAGATAACACGACCTTTGTTTCTGAGTAATAAACGGCATGGGCATGTTAATTTATGTTAACAATGTCTCTTAATTGGGCGATCGGGAGCGGGCCCGGCTGCCTGGCCGCTGGCACGCCCCGGGCGGGGCGGGCCCTGACGGTGAAAAGGCGTCTGCGGCTGAGGCGGCGCCTCTGGGCCGCGGCGCCTGACGGGATCCCGCCGATGTTGGCACAATCCCGGCTGCCGAGCCTCCTCCTCTTCCTCCCCCGGCTGCGCTCACTCGCTCCCGGCCTGGCCATGAGCTCCGCCACCGGCACCGTCACCGTGCAGCAGCCCCTCAACTACCGCGCGGGCGCCCGCGTCCACCCCGCCGACGGCGGGCAGCTGGAGGAGGTGTTCGAGCCGGCCACAGGTACCGGGGGAACCTCCAGGGGCGGGGAGAGCCTCTGTGCCTGCAGGGCCCGGTGTCCTCGGCTGTCCCTCAGCTCTCCTGGGTGCTGCCTGTGCGGGTATCCTGCACGCCCTGCAGCCCCTCAGGCCACCCCAGCAGCCCCTCAGGCTCCCCTGCAGCTCCCGGGGCTTCCCTGCTGCCCCTCAGGCCACCCCCCTGCAGCCCCTCAGGCTCCCCTGCTGTAGTGGATGTGTTCTGCCGACAGCGTTTGGCCATGGTCATTCTTTATGCAGAAATCAGCTCTCAGCTCTGTCGGGCAGATTTTGGCGAAACCCCACGATTTGAATATCTCTATAATTGTGTAATTGTAGTTGTTGGTATGTAGCGTTCAGCAGAGTAGCTCCCAAGTGTTTAACTGTTCTGAGGAATGTGTAACCAGAGTCCTGAAGAGGGTGGTAGAAGTGTAACAAACTCAACTGGGAAACCCAGGAATTTTGTAGCAACTGGAGCTAATTAGTAACCACAACACGATTGTGGAGAATGTCAGCCCTTTCAGCACAGACCAGCTGAATTGCAGCGCCTCTTCTATGGCTGATTACAAATCAATGAGTTTCAGTGGGAAATTCTGTGCCTGGTATAGATGAGTTGACTGAAGTATGTGGGGTTTGGTGCAAGATAAACCATGTCCTGCACCCCTTTTCTGAGATTTCCATCTCATTTATTGCCTGTTTAAAACGTGCCCAGGTCGTGTGCTGTGCAAGCTGCCCTGCTCTGGGGAGAAGGAAGTTGATCTGGCTGTGCAGAGCGCAAAATCTGCCTTTAAAATATGGAGTCAGATGTCCGGCATGGAGCGATGCCGGGTGATGCTGGAGGCTGCCAGAATTATTCGGGTATGTTGGTGGGGGAGAGGGGTGGTTCTGTTTCTGAGCTTCCTTGTGGGTTATTGTGGCTCTTGGGGGCTTCAGCAGAACTTGCAGAGCTCCAGGAGTTGCTCAGGAGTTAAAACCCACCTTTGGCCAGAAGAGACAGGAGGCTGCCTTAGGCAGGGCTTTGCTGTTATCACTGGAGTCAGCATCCGTGAGTGTAGCTTTGGTCTTATCTCTGGATTCAAGGCCAGTGTGTGCTTTCTCAGCTTAATTCTGTTAGAAGACGTAAAACTGAAGCCAGCCATTTGGCATCTTGCAGCGTTTGTGGTTCTTCTAACAGCACCAGAGATTAAATTTCACTGTACACAGTTTCAAAGCTGAAATTGCATAACTGGCGTTGCTGAACTTTTGGCTTGTCGGAGACTGTTGTTACATGACAGGAATGTGTCCTGGCAATAAGAGAAAGTAGGAGTACTGGTTTTTATCTGTCAGATAATACACTTGGGGGAGGATGCACATAAGTGAGGTTTAGCACAGATGCCTTTCTGAGATAACAGGTTCTTGGGCATCAGAGTTAATTTCCATCAAGGCACAGATCTGTAAGAATCCAGACTTTCTTTCCTCAGCATGTACAAGTCATGAGAAAACTTTTCTTTATGCCACACTTTTGCCAGACTTTCAGAGCAGGGTTATTTCTGCCTGGGAGATGGACTGTTAAAGGATGCTTCCCAGCTGCATTGCTTTGTCCCTCTTCCCTGGCCTCTGGTTCCATCCTGATCTTGCTGTTTGCTCTTCCCAGTTTAGTTCTGCGAATTCTGATCATTGTTTGCCAGCCAGCTTCTAAGTTCATGTTTGCTCATCTTTTAGATAAACAGGGATGTTAAACAAGACTGGACCAGCAGTGAACCCCAGCAGCTTTCCCTTTGACACTGCCCTGCACTCATTCACCCTGGGGAAACTGACAAACAGCAGTTGGGAATGTCCCTTTTGGAGATGACCATTTCTCATGGCAGGATCTTGTTTGGGACTTGTGTGCTTGGGAAGCAGCTGTCTCCTTGTGGAGTTCTGCTCCAGGCTTCTCTAACGTGTTGTCTCTGTCCTGTGCCTCTCACAGGAGCAGAGAGAGGAAATTGCCACCATGGAGACCATCAACAATGGGAAATCCATCTTTGAAGCCAGAGTGGACATCGACATATCGTGGCAGTGCCTGGAGTATTACGCAGGGCTGGCAGGATCTCTGGCGGGTGAGGGCGTTACTGGAGTTTGCTCTTTGCTCTCTGTCCCACCTTCCCTGCTAACTCCAATGGCACAAAGCCATCTCTGATGCTGATTTCTCTGAGAGATGGGCCATTCCTTTTCCTGAAGAACTTAGAAGGATTCAGGTCTCTGCCCAATGCTGCCATGCTCTGTGGGCACTCACACATCTTCTGTGAGCCTGCTGGGGTAAAAGTGTCTCTGCTCCCAGGCAAAGGCAGCTCTGACCAGACAAGAAAGAACTTTGCTCTTTTCTACCTTCTGGCTGTTTCTTTGCAGGTGAACACATCCAGCTTCCCGGGGGATCCTTTGGGTACACTCGGAGAGAGCCACTTGGGGTGTGTGTTGGGATTGGAGCCTGGAATTATCCTTTCCAGATTGCCTGCTGGAAGTCTGGCCCAGCCTTGGCTTGCGGTAATGGAGCCTTCCTGCCCACACAAGCGTCTCTTCAAAGCCAACTGATTCTGTGGGGGAGAGTGATTTCTGGGATGAAGTCTACAATTACCTTGAAGGATTAGCAGAATGTCCAGGCTGTTACTCTGGCAGAAAGGAAAGGGAAATGGAAGGAGGAACATGTCAGAGGTTAGGAGTTCATCCAGATAAACACTGATAGCTTTGTACCAGATGGGGAAGGTCTCTGGAAATGTTTGCAGGGCAAGACCAGCAGTCCCATCTCCCCCAGCAGTGATTCACCCTTAGTTGCAGTGATCAGCTGAAAGTGTTTCCTCTTCCCTTGGGGGAAACTTAAGGGTTCTGGTGAGACAAACTCACAGTGTGGGGTGGGGATTGTTTTTGTTTCTTCCCTGAAGCAGTTTGGGTGTTAACCCCACCTTGCCTGTGTCTGGGTTCCCTTAGGCAATGCGATGGTCTTCAAGCCTTCACCTTTCACCCCCATTTCTGTGGTGAGGTTGGCAGAGATCTTCACAGAGGCTGGAGTGCCCAAGGGGCTCTTCAACGTGGTGCAGGGTGGGGCTGCCACGGGCCAGTTCCTCTGCCAGCACCCAGATGTGGCCAAAATCTCTTTCACTGGCAGTGTGCCAACTGGCATGAAGGTAAAGGCACCTTGAGACAGGGGGTCTGTAGCTAACACCTCCCTGAGCTTTTCTGCATGGAGCCTGTAGAAGTGGGGTGTGGGTTAGCGTTTTTGAGGCTGAGAGAGGAGCTTTCAGCATGTGCAGGGTCATGCTGGGGTCCAGTTACCCTGCTGGGCACAGCCTTGGGAGAGAAACCCCTTGGTCAGCTTCACTTGCTTAGCCCCTGGTTGCAGTGAAGTCTTCTGAGCTGCTCAGGTGGGTGTTGATGTCAGGAGGAGAGTACATGAAACAGCAGCACTAGAAGAATGTGTTCCTGGCTGCTATAAAGCACTAAAGCTGCATGCAACCTACTGTTTTTAAGCAAGGGGATAGTTTCTGTGAGTTTCTCACTCTCCATTTATAATTCTAAAATTAAAGAAAGACTTTTGGAAATAAATTCTGAGTCGAAGGAGGGGAAATGTTGTCCCGTAACGCTCCATACGTGTGTGTACCTGTGGGTTGCAGTGACAGATGACAGCTACAGCTGCCTGCAGCTTACACTGAGCACAAGACTTCCTGCAAATGCTTTTCCAGGTTTTGTCGGTTTTACCTGTAAAAAAAACAACCCCCAAACCCTCTGAGACTGTCCTCAGAACGAGCTAACCACATCTAGGAAACCCAGCTTGCCCTCTGTGCTGCTTCTCTCTTGTTGGTGAATGGTCCTGCAGGAGCTCTCCCTTTGGGTCTCTCTTGCCACCCTGTGGGGTGACTCTTGTTGGCCAGTGGGTCACTTACCTCTTGTGTTCTTGTTCTCCTCAGATCATGGAGATGGCAGCTAAAGGGATAAAGCCAGTCACCCTGGAGCTGGGGGGCAAATCCCCCCTTATCATCTTCTCAGACGCTGATCTGGAGAATGCTGTGAAGGGAGCCCTCATGGCCAACTTCCTTACTCAGGGCGAGGTGTGTGTCTGTGGGGCAGGAGTGCTCCTTCCCAGGGAGGCACTGTGGGGTCAGGGCTGGGCAGTGGGGCCAGCCTGTGATCTCCTGTGAGTGAGGGATGCCCTGAAGCTCCCATCTTGCCACACCTTTCCCTGTGCAGTGTCAGAAGGGATGCCCTTGCTGGGGCTGTCCCAGCAGAGTGTGCCTTAGCTACAGGACACACTTAGCCAGTGGCCTGTCCTTCCCAGCCATGGAGCCTCCCTGGCACCAAGCACCCAGCTCAGCACAGCTGCTTCTGTGCCCTGGGCACCAGTCTGGCACTCATAGGTCAGGAGAAGCTGTGCTGGTGTCCCTTGGAGAGGCAGCAGGTCCCAGCCTGGTGTGCTGAGCCTGAGGACAGGGTTCTGTCCTTCCCAAATTCGGGATATCCACCTGTGCTGCAGGCTTTGTGTAATCCTGTTGGCAAACTCAGTGGGATCATTTCTGGGAACTCAGCAGTCGGCTCAAGGTCTCTGCTGCTCATGACCTGATCCTTTTTTGCCACCTGGTGGCATCAGAACCATTGTGTCCAGCAAGGGCTGTTCAGTGCAGTCACAGCCCCAGGGTAATCTTGTGTTCCCGGTCCCCAGGGACAAGTTAGCTGTTGTAGCAGCTATGGAGGAGTTTTTCCAAGAGCCTCTGGAGCAGGACCCAAGCAGGGAAGGAATTTGGATTGCTGTGTTTCCTCTTCTGAGCTGCCTTTCCTGTGTCCCAGGTGTGCTGCAACGGCACCCGGGTGTTTGTGGAGAGAAAGATCCTGGATACCTTCACAAAGGAGGTGGTGAAACGCACCCAGAAAATCAAAATTGGGGACCCTCTTCTGGAAGACACACGGATGGGAGCCCTCATCAACCGGCCCCACCTGAATCGTGTGCAGGGCTTTATCAAGCAGGCGAAGGAGCAGGTGAGATTGTGATGCTGCTTTGTGACTGCCCAGAAATGTCTCTCCTGTTAGGCAAACACACTGCCAGCTGCTCTCCTGCCCTGTGCCTCCCCAGTTAAGCTGGGTTTTTTTGGTTGTTTTTGGTTTACTCAGTGGGTGTGTTGGACCACTAGATACAGAAGTCTGTGGGTTCTCAGAGAATTGGCTGATGGAATTGCTGAGCCATTCTCCATGATATTTGAAAAGTCATGGCAGTCAGGTGAAGTCCCAAGTGACTGGAAAAGGAAAAACATCCTTTTTCAAAAAGGGTGGGCAGGAGGAACCTGGGAATTACAGACCCATCAGCCTCACTGCTGTGACTGTGGAAAGATCATGGAACAGATCCTCCTAGAAGTTTTGTTAAGGCACGTGGGGGACAGGGAGGTGATTTGAGCCAAGCACAAGGTGCTGCACCTGGATCAGAGCGAGCTCTGGTATCAATCCATGCTGGGGGATGAGCAGATGGAGCAGCCCTGCGAGGAAGGACTTGGGAGTGCTGCTGGAGGAGAGGCTGGACAAGCCCCAGCCATGTGTGCTGGCACCCAGAAACCCCCTGTGTCCTGGGCTGCATCCAAAACAGCCTGGGCAGCAGGTGAGGGGAAGTTCTGCCCCTCTGACCTGCTCTGATGAGACCCCACTTCTCAGCGCAGGAAAAACACGTGAGGAAAGGCTGAGAGTTGGGGTGGTTTAGCCTGGAGAGGAGAAGGCCCTGATTGCAGGATTTCAGTGCATAATGTGGCTTATAAAAAAGATGGGGACAAACTTTTTAGCAGAGCCTGCTGGGTTAAGCCAAGGGCCAGCCAGAGCTGGGCAGGATGCTCCTGGATGTGCCTGCATCCCTTCCTCTCTTGGCTCTTTTCCAGGGGGCAGAGGTGCTGTGTGGTGGGGACCTGTATGTGCCAGATGACCCGAAGCTGAAGAATGGCTACTACATGCGCCCCTGTGTGTTAGGTAGGATCCATCTCAGTCATGGGATTTCTCCTGAGAAAGCTGAGTTCAGCTTTGTAACCTGGCTCTGTGATGTCCCCAGCCTGGACTGGCACTTGAATGTGTGTTCTTGGAGCTGAGGCTTCCAAGAAGTGCATCCAGGGAAATCTGTGCTGTTGGAGGGCCTGATGGGAATGGTGCTGTTGGTGCTTTTGAGATGCAGGGTGTGCCTGGCTGCTCTGCCATGCTGTCCCCAAGGCTGTGTGGGTTGCTGAATGCACAGGCTGTGCTGCTGCTCTTCCTCCTGAAGCACTTGTGCTCTGCCACGCTTCCAGGCAACTGCAAGGATGACATGACTTGTGTGAAGGAAGAGATCTTTGGGCCTGTCATGGCCATCCTGCCCTTTGACACAGAGGAGGAAGTTGTGGAGAGAGCCAACGCCACCAAATTTGGCCTGGCAGGTGGTGTCTTCACCAGGTAGGACTGGGCAGTGTTGTGGAATCATTCTGGGGAGGGGAAATACTGCAGTGATTTGCTGCTCCTCTTGCAGTGCCTGGGCCATGGGTATCCTCTTCCAGAAGAGCTGAAGCAAGGGATTGCCAAAAGGGAAATTTGTAAATGACTGCACATATCCCAGTTTTTCCTGAAGTGTTGGGTGGGCCCAGCTGTCCCTTGGGTTCCTCCCAGCTTGGCTTGGCCTGCTGCCTGCATTCCTGCACCTCCAGAATGCATCAGGAGCCTGCTGTGCTGCTCTTGGCTACTTGCCCCACTCTGTATTGCTGGTGTCCTTGTCCTGCCCTCTTGAATGCACTTGGAGTGTCCTTGGGAATTGGAGCTGCCTCCTTCAAGCAGGCAGAGACAGAGTAGGGCAGGTTGGACTCCAAAAAGCAGTGTGGCCTGCTGGCCTTTCTCCAGTGGATGTTTGCCTGGCAGGGAAGGAGGGGATTCAGCTGAATTGCTCTTTTCCTGCAGGGATATCCAGAAGGCTCACAGGGTAGTGGCTGCTCTCAAGGCTGGGATGTGCTTCATCAACAACTACAACGTCAGCCCTGTGGAGCTGCCTTTTGGAGGATACAAGTCCTCAGGTGAGCTCTGTGTGACCTCCCCTGGTACCTGCCAGCTCCAGGGGGGGCTGTGAGTGGCCCCTGGCACTGCCTGGAGCTGTGTCCTCACTGCAGCTCTTCCCTGCAGGATTTGGCAGGGAGAACGGCCGGGCAGCCATCGAGTACTACTCACAGCTGAAGACTGTCTGCGTGGAGATGGGTGATGTGGAGTCTGTGTTTTAGTGGCTCTGGGGCCTGCTCAGGGGAGCATCAGGCAGCTCTTCCCTGCCAGCCAGAGATGTGGATCATGTACACAGCAATAAAGTATCCTACAGTTGTCAGTGCCCAGGGGGAAGCAGAGCTGGAGCAGCATTTAGCCACCCTGTTCCTGCAAGGAGGGTTGTACACACAGGGCTCAGCTCTGGCCTGGCTGGTGGACAATGGGAAGCTCAGGGCAGGAGGCACCAGTCTGGCTTTTGGCAGCAGCTCCTGCAGCCACAGAGGTGTTACCAGAGCTTTGTCAGTGGCCAAGGCCAGGCCCAGGCTTCCCAGGCTGTGTGCCTTGATTCCCATTGCCTTCCACCCTCCATCAATTTCACTTCAGGCTTCCTAACAGGTAGGACCCTACTCAGTGCACGTATAAGCTCTTGACACCGTCATATCCTGTAACTATCCTGACCCTGTCTATTCTGTGACCACATAAAAGCCTTAAGTGTAGCATTGTTTATTCCCTCTAAGCCCTTGGTAACCTCGAGTTTTGGTTTGTTTTTTTTTCTATCTGTACCTTACTTACAAGTGGGACAAAACATTGTGAGGGTTGGCTGATGCTGCCTGAGCCAGGCATGGCCCTGAATTACCTCCACACAAGAGTGGTGGGGAGCTCCAGCACAGAATAATGAAAGCTATCTCACTTCCTTCCTGTAAACTTACTGTTCTTTATACACATGATGAAGCAACACTTTCAGTTGTTTGCCTACATCTATTTTTTAGCAATCAAATAAATACTTACTCTGGAACATCTTGTCAGAGTGACATGAATTGTGAGGGGTCCAGAAATGGGGCTGCTGTTGTATGGGTTAAATGAGCTGCAAGGTGGCTTTTTGATCACTGAAATCATCAAAGCTGGAAGGAACATCTCTGCCTGACAGACAGATTTCGGTAGTCCTGCAAACCCAGAGTAATTCCAGCATTCTGCAGAGCTTCTTAAGAAAACCCTCTGTAACTTTAGAATGAAAATAGAGAATGGACAACTTCCTTTTATTGAGTAAGAAAAGGGAAAAAACACAGGAAGCCAAGTGTTCTAAAAGAAAACAGAAGAAAACTCTCTTTATCTTCTGCACCCCTGCTGGCAGACCCAGCCCAGGTGCTGGCAGGCTGAATAGATGCCTGTGCCCACCAGCCCAAGGAGTGCCACGGAGCCAAGGGCCCCTCTCCTTCGATTTTTGGGATCTGGAAAAAAAGAAAGCAGGATTTGTCACTTCACTGAAAGAACAGCCCAGCCTGGAGATGGAAGAAGGAGCAGGAACTAAAGGGAAATCCCCAGGGCAAAACAGCAGGCACCAGCTCAGGCCTCTTAGGGTAGGCATCCCTGCTGGATGCGGAGGAAGAGCGTGCTGCAGCTTTGGCAGCCCGTAGACCTGCACCCTTTCCTCCACACCTGGCTGGGAGCAGAGCCCTGGGGCACTGCAGGAGACCTGAGTCTCCAGGCACCCTGTGTGTGCTGCAGGCACTGTCCTACCTCCTGTGTAGTAGCCGTAGGCATAGAGGAGTCTCCCAACGATCCAGGCAACGCCAAGCCCTGTGGCAACTCGCTGCAGAGAAAGGAGAAGTGTTAAAGGCTTTGGAGGCTTGACTAAAGTCCTGCAGGCAACCAATGCAGGAGCTCAATCTCATTTCATCCCTGGCCAGTCAGCCCAGAGCAAGGACCAGGACTGTGGAGGCAGCTGCTGCTCCAAGCCCTGCTCCACTGCCTCCAGCAGGTGTTCCAAACTTCCACCTTGACTCTTAATTTAGAGCTCTCTCCAGTGTGGCTCCCATTTGCCAGATGTGCCTATGCTGCTTCCTTCCCTATTGGAAAAGGAGTCTGTCTTCTGGAAAGATCTATTTTGTCTTCTGAGGGCAAAGACAGAGCTACTGGATTTGGCCTCTCCCATGTGCCTGCCTCCTCCCAAGTTGTCTGCATCTTTCAGTTAAAAATAATCCAGGCTTCTATTGACTTCCTTTGGCAGGGCTTGGAAAAACTGGGCTGGGGGGATTCTTCCCACTCAGTGGCTGGAGGCTGCAAATGCTTTGCTTTGTCTAACTAAGCACCTTTAGGGGAAGGAAAGGGCTCTTATAGCAGTAAGGAGTTTATTTCTGGTGCATCTCCTGCAGAAAGCCTTCTACAACTAAATTTGAAGAAGGGGCACTGTTGTTAAATGCGATGTGGCTACTGAAGGGGCTGTCTTGGCCTCCTGCCCCCCACCCTGCCCAGGTCAGGGAGCCAGAGCAGAGTTCTGCATCACTTACCGGGTGGTAGAGTCCACCAGTGCCTAAAAAGAACAGGAAGGCAGGGTAGACTTCCAATCTGAAAATAAAAGTGAGGAGGTTGCATTTGTGCTCGGGTTGTTTACAAAGAAGAAACTCTGGAAGGGCAGAAACTGCAGACATCCCCTGCCAAGGGCATTTTGGGCTCATCAGGAGTCTCTGTGCTCAGTGCTGTGGCTGAGGAAAGAAGGGATCTGAGCACACACGGTTTTATAGGGGCTTCCTCCTAGCCCATGCCTCTCTCCCAGGACATCCACCCACTCTTTCCTTTTTGTTCCCTAAGCCACTGTAAACATTCCCCAGGAGTTGTGCTTCCCAGCACCCCTCTGATGTGCTGTTGCAACCTGTCCACAGGAGCTGGGTGGACTTTGGCCACTCCCCAGGGAGACCTGGGCAGCACAACAGATCAGCATTTACAGGAAATGAGATTCCTCACGTCTTAAGATCTACCCATGGAAGGAGCCAGCATAGCCTTCCTGCTAAGCACTGCAGGGCTGAGCCTGGGTCAAAGCAGCACCACTGGGGCTGTGGGCCCTGCTCCTCAGCCCTGTTTGTTCCAAGGCCTCCGTTCAAAAGCGTCACTCACGTGTTCTGGTGCGCACGCTGGATGCAGTTGAATATCTGCCCGTGTTCAGGGTCTGTGCTGTACATGGCTGGGTACTGCCAAAAAATAAACCAGCAGCAAAACATCAGCAAATGTGCCCTGCAGCTCCTCTCCCCAGGAGCCCAGGGCTGCCTGGGTGCTGGCAAGACCAATCTGCAGTGGCAGGTTAGAGCCTGTGCCTGCCCTGGGGCGCACAAAAGCTGTGTTCAAGGTCACTGCCTTCCTGGAGCTGCTGCCTGGATGCAGAGGCTTCCCCAGGCCTCAAATCCAGCCCTCTGTGCACCACACGCACTGGGTACATTTGCTGCAATCCTGACTTGATGCAGCAGGAATGGGATCACCCCAGCAGGCAGCTGGAGCTGTCCTCGTGCCCACCCCGGTTTGTCAGTTCCGTGAGTGAAGCGCTGAAAGAGGGAAGGAACAGTGGCTTGTGCTGAAGCCAAGTGGCACAGCAGCCACTGCATGCCATGGCCCTGACTCACAGGTGTCCCCACCCAGCCCACAGCTCTGCCTAGCTTAAAGGCTCCCCAGTGGGGGAAGGTCACTTGAAAGACTTGTCCCCTTGAGTTTGAGAAACCCTCCTGTCACTTTTGTGCCACTATGGCCCCTTTCTTCCCAGTGCTGCATCAAATCTTATTTGATTTGGGAAAATGGGCCAAGCAGTTTCTTGCCCATCTGTGCTGCCAAGCTCAAAGCCACATGCTTTCATCTTGGTGCCAAGCACCTGATGTCCCAAATCCCAAGCTCTGTTACGCTTTCTGGAGAGCCATGGCAGCTCCATCCCTTCTACATCTATGTGGTGGGGCAGGAAATGTCAGCAAGTCACCCCAAACTGCTCAAGGTGTCACCTAGCTTGTCAGCAGGCTGGCTCCAACCTTGCCACCCCTCAGTCTGAGCACTCACCTCCACACGGTACTTCTTGCGGGCCTTGCTCACGTTTATGGCGAGGTGCATGACCAGGACAAAGCTGGCAGCCCCAGTCAGCATGACATAGCCATATTCCTTGGAGAGAACAGCCATGGTGGTGCTGCCAGAGAAAGGGAGCCTGTGAATATTTTGGGGAAGAGAGAACAGCCATGGTGGTGCTGCCAGAGAAAGGGAGCCTGTGAATATTTTGGGGAAGAGAGAACAGCCATGGTGGTGCTGCCAGAGAAAGGGAGCCCATGAATATTTTGGGGAATTGGCAACACATGATCTGTGTGCATGGAAGAATCGCTGAGCTTGAACCCCAAGAGCTACCAGCACAGGGACTGGCTGAAGGAATTTGTACCTTTTGTAGCCTGCACAAACCAGGAGTTCTCTGCATAGTTCCTGTCAAGCAAGCTTTCAAATCACCTAAGCACTGGTGGGAAGTGGTGTCTGGAGAACCTTAGTGCAGCCTGGGCAGAAACTCATAGGCCTTTCCAGCCCCAGAGCTAGGGGCCACCAAATGAAGTCACTTTATTTCCAGCCTGTTCCCTAAGAGAGATGTTTCTTCGTGCACTGGGAACCAGACCTGTGGAACTCCTTGCCAAGGGACATTGTGAATGCAGGAATTCAACAGGAAACTCGGAAAGTTCTGGGACTAAGAGGTAAATTGGGAATTATAAAAGAACCTGGCTCAGAAATCCCCTGAGCTGGAAGGAGCTGGGCTCAATCAATGATTAATTTGTACTGCTAAGGTCACCCTTATATAAAATACTAATAAAACCCACCACCAGGGCAATGATAATTGAACTTTTGGGTAAAGAGCCACTGGCCAGATGACCAATGCTCAGCTCTGCAGCTCCCAGGAACCCTCTCAGCGTCACAAACTGGTGAAGAGCTCCAACAACACGCAGCTACTGGCATTTACAAACATCTGCACCAGCGGCCAGGGGACACCAGGGCCTGTGTGGCTTTTGTCTAATGGTTCTGTGCTCCCTCATGCAGGCCTGAGACCAAAGCATGGGGCAGAAGGTGCATCCTGCAGCCTTTGTCATGCCATATTCCACATTCTCATTCTTTCCTGCTCACCAGCCCCACAAACCTGCCCTGCTCCCACAGAGAGCTCCAGCTCCCTCCCGGCTGCCAGAGAGCACACGGGCGCTTCCCCACAGCCACCTTGCACAACCCCAGACCTCAGACGCCTGTCTGGGTGACCCTGGAGGGTGCTGCACGACACAGCACAGCAGAAGGCAGCAGAGATCTCCCTCCAGCACCGAGATAATTCTCCCAATCAAACCCCAGTTGGTGCCTGTCTCCAGATGGTGTCTCCACGATTCAGTGAGGTTTTGGTGTCTCCTGTACTGACCCACCAGCACAATCTGTCAGTGCAGTGAGAACCAGGCCACCTCAGGGAACTGCTGCAAAGTCTTCCCCCTGCACCCCTCACAAGGGATCTTTGGGGACTAGAGGGTTTTATTTCTCATTTGCAAAGGATTATCATCGATGGAGCAATGTGAAGACAACAGCTGGCTTTGTCCACAGGAAGTGCGGTAAACAATTATCAATAAGAATATTAAAACCCTGAAGTAATGAAGAAAAGTCAGCTGCATGCACCTGTAATTGAGGTTAGCACCTGACAGGTGACACACTGAAAATAGAACATGTAGAGCAGGTTGGTGGTCACATTTCCCCCTTCAAATTACAAGGTTGTTGGATAACCAGGCATTTTGTCTTCCAGCACTAAGTTATAATCTGGGGCTTTACCTTGGGAGCAAAGAGCATGGCAAAGCATTAAACCGGGTGTGTCATAAAACTGCTACTCTTACACTACTGATATCAAAGTGTACCTCAAGCCTTTGCTCTCGTAATTTGGAGCCATATAAAAGCAAATATTTGGAGCATATAAAGCACTCCGAAGTCACCAGGAGTCCCAGGGTCGTTTCCCGGAGCGTTTCTGCACCCTTTGCCCGCAGCCGCAAGGGCTTTGCTGACAGGCAGGACTCAATTTCTACCTTTTACCCCGCGATGTTGCCTGCTGGAGCCACAGACACGAGACTTTGGAGCATAACGCGGCACAAAGCGGCAGCACAAAAAGGGTCCTTCCCAACTCTGCCACCACACTGCAGCTGCTGTGAGTCAGCAAAGCGCATTAAAGGCTCCTCGAACAGCCCCACGCGTGGATTCGGACTGGATTACCCGATGTAAGCTCAGCCCTTAGAGCCAGCAGAGCCTTTTGTGGCCCCGCGCCCCCGTTCTCTGCCGGGGCTCTGCCCTACTCGCCCCGCAACCCCCTTCCCCCGGAGCCTCCCCCGGCTGGGAGATGTCCACGGAGCTTCCTGCATTTTCCACCGGGACCACCTGAGTTTCCACGCCCTGGGAGCATCCCCCTGTCCCCTCACTCACCCTCACCGCGGTGCGGAGCAGCCCAGGCGCTGCGGGACGGAGCCGGAGCCGGGGACGGGCACGGAGCCGGGGGCGGCAGCGGCGNTTAAATTACATTTTGGGAGGGGGTTGGCCAGTGCTTAAAAGCTGGAGTCTCAGATAGATGGCTTCTTCTCATTTTAATTACTTTGACAGGCACCTCTCCTTTCCAGCCGAGCTACCCTAACTTGAAGCAGCTGCTCCTTGGAATTACTCCCCCTCCTCTCTGTGTTGCAGAAGTAATAAGTGTCTTGTGCCCCTTCAATTAATTTATGGACTTGAAGTGCAGTGTGGGCCTGCTTGTACAGAGATGTTTTTCTCTTTTTCTCTAGCATTTAGTGAAGTTTTATGAAGTGAAATATGCCATTAACAATATAGGAAAAGTGAAATGTACAGATTGGATATGATTCTCCACTTCTTTCATAACTCTTGTTAGTGAGTGCAAAGCAGGTTTTATTATATTTTTCCATGGCAATTTGAAACTCCGATTTGAGAGAGAGTCCGGAGTGATTGATGGTACAGCTTGCTGGGCAGTGAAGAATAAGGCTTCTCTAGAGGAGCACAGACTCTGTGAATCAAGCTCATGCCTGTGTTTACAGCCACAACTGAAATGAATACTTATCATCTTGACTACATTGTCAGAGTCTTTTGAATGCTCCAGATTTCATCACTGGCTTGATGATTTATTTAACATCCTAGCACCTGCAGCCAGTGATGTGAAAGTTTCAATTTGTTGCTGTTTTTTAAATAACAGAAATGTAAATTCCAGGTTTTATTTTTCAATAAAAGGATGAAGATGTGATCTAAGTGCACCCTAATGACTTAGACAATTGAAGCGGAAGCACTCCAAAAGTCCTACTTTTAAAATTTCGCTATATTTAAATGCAAGTGTAATATTCAGGTGCCTGACATCCATGACTTTTGAACACTAATCATTACAACAGAAACTGCAACACAACTGCTTTCCTGCTTGCTGGTCAACTGCCATTTGTTTTTCCATAAAATCTCTCTTTATATACATATCTGGGCTTGCTGCATGGCACACAGGTCAGCCAAGGGCACAGCTCTGACATGGGGAGGACACCCATGTTTTAGTCAGATGTGGTACTTTGGAGAATGGGCAGAAGGCATTTAAAAGGAAAGATAGGGCAGCTGTTTGGAAAGTAGGGGAAGAGAGCTAATGAGAGCTGTTTCTGGGAAGATACAATAAGCATCATGTCTGAGGTACATACATTTTTATCTTAAAAATTTGTGCTAGTCACAAAGTAATATAGTGTAGTAATATAGGTGTCACTCTGTGAGACTGACCATCTCTGTTGATGCTCTTCTCATCTTACCACAGCTAATTTGGAGCGATATTTACATCAGCACTGAGCACCTCTGAAATACACAGTTACCAGACACTACTGAGTTGTGTCTTATGCCACTTTAATGATCTGCTTTAGGATGAGATCATCAGGCTCCTTTTCATTAGTAATTTACTAAGAGTTTCAACAAAGGAATCAAAGGACAGGCTGAAGTTTTATTCCTAGTTTTCAGGCTAGCTTTTTTTTTTATTTCCACAGTTCTAAAATTATTTGGTGAAGATCAGCCAAAGGACACTGAGCTAAGTACTTCTATCTCTATGACCTTTGTAAGTCTCTTACAAAAGGATTTGTATATATCCCTTCTAGCCTATGAAAACAATTCAATCTGTTGAGCAGCCTTCTGTGAATGACAGTGCAGAGTCTACCTCTAGGTATCTCAAAGAATGCTGAACTCCTTTCTGAAAAAATAACTAAGGTTTAGAAAACATTTTGTAAAAAAGTGCTGCAGAAAGCTAAGAAAAAGGTGAATGCTGACTATTTCAATGTTGACATTAAAACTGGCTTTGCTGTGCAGGTAGAGAAGAGGGGATGCTGAGTTTAGGTGGAAAAAGCAAAAGTAACGCGAAGAACAAGAGTCTTAGTAATTTCTGGAAAATCTCCAGATGGTGCCTGATATTGTGGGAAGCAATTGGAGTCTTGATCTGCAGGCACTTCTGGAGTGGCTTGATGTGCACCTAAACAGGATCATGGCTGTGGTTTCCCTCAGGATATGTGTTCCTCCCCAGTCATGCTCCAGCTCCCAGAGCCCCTTCACTGGCTGAGCTAGTGCTACTGCCTCCCAGTCAAGAAATGTGATGCTGTGCTCCATGACAGACAGGGGAACTGGGCAGGATATGAGAGGCCTCTGTGGAGCATATCTCTGGGCAGGAAAGGAAGGATGTGAACCTTTCCTTTCTCCTTATGAGTCAAAAGATATCCTTCCAAGAGAGCTGTGATGCTTGGTGCATTTAGATTTCTTTTCCTTATATGATTTGTCATGTAAATTCACAGCTACTGTATTTTAAATGAAGCCTGACAAGCTTCACAGTACTATGTCTACTGAGTGTGGTGCTAGCCCAAAATACTAAGACTACTTATTATATTTTTTCCCTGCGCACATATCTCTCCCACCTTCTAATTTTTTAATCTAGTAGAGTACTGGTATCTAGGGGAATGATAGATTAGGTGTAATGTGCAGAGTTCAGACTCTTATCAGAATAAAGCAATTTGTTGTTCCTAACTGTGTTCTACTGATAGAATTAAACAGACTTAACTCCATCTGGTTTGTGTTGGGCATATTAGTGTGCTGCTCTTGTTGGGATGTACTGCTTTAGTCAGGAGGCTGGCAGTAGGACGGGGAGCTCACAGCTAAACCTCTAAAAGAATAAGTAATGATTTCTGACCATACAGCATATAGTATGTGATCTAAATAGCATCCGTTTTAAATCCATTGGATAAGTACTGTCTGTATCGCTTCTAACATCAGGAAGATTTTATTTTCTATAGTTGTCTGGTAGGAGAGGGTACTGAAACATGATCCTTTTGGAATATATAGAAGTCTGATGTGCAAATGGATGTATCATGGATGCATGGTGGATCTTGTACTCTCTCATAGTTTATGCATGTACATTTTAGGAGAGTCTGGGACAGTCATAGCCTGTTTGTCAGATCGACTGATGGGTCAGGTGTGTGGGTCTCCATTCTATCCCACAGCAGAGAACAGCTTCTTAAGCAGCTGTTGGCATGTCTACTTTCTGCTGCTGGCCCCTTTGGCTGATACAGGTGATCCCTACTCCAAAGGATCATGCTACCAGAAATAATAATACTACTTAAACAGTTCTTAAGGAAAATTATTCAAAAATTAAATTCCGGGGAGAGGAAAAATAAATTATATTTTAGAAGGGCTTTAAAAAAATGTAGCAAGGACAATGCGATAAAATTGTTTTAAGATGGATCTTGATGAGTTGATGGGATGGAGCCTACAACCACTAAGAGTTACACTTCCAAACAAAGACCGTGATGTAAAACTTTGCGTGTTTCAATTTGATGACCTCCACCAAACAGGGAGAGGGAGAGAGCTGAAAAGTGATGCAATCACTAGTAATAGTGTGTTCCATTGTAATGTGCTTGTGTTAAGAGTTTTAGGGCTTTGGCAGGTCACCTGCAGGAGCTAGCTGGAATTTTTATTTCTCCCTTTCCCTGCAGCCTCTCTGCATACAATGGCTTGCTTATTTATTTCTCTGAGGCTTTGATGTTCTGATTTGGACTTGATCTACTGGGCAGGGTGTTGTTAGTGATGTTGAGAAACCTCATGTATTTTGTTCATGCATGCAGAGTTAATTGCCAGGTCTCTGAGCAGGAAGCCATTTCCCTCAGGTCATCTATCAGGAACCCATAAAATTTGGTGTCCATTTACTCTGTAGAGCATAGTCCCCTTTCCAAGGCAACCTGATATCACCCTCTTGCAATATAGCTTAAAATTGATACCAAAATGCTCGAGGTTGTAGATTTCCTGGATTAAATGCCTTTGATGTGGGTGACAACAGTTGTGATAGTCTGATTATGATAGTGCAAATTGGCTTTGCCAGTTTATTTTGACATATATTTCAATTTTTCCCTATTAAATGCTTTATTGAAACACTTATGTGACATTGTGGTGAGATGGAACACACCGCTTTGGAACAGAAGGTTTGTCACCTATTGCCTTCATGACTCAAGAGGTTTGTGTTTGAGGCTCATGCTTTTCATAGAGAAAGAATTTGTCCTAGTGAAGGTCATCTCCCTAAACCCTCAGTAAATAAAGGAGAAAGATGAGCTTCTCAGCAGCCACCTTAACGTAGAGCTAGGATCCTGCTCTGAGTCTTCCTCTAGAAGTAAGTCCATCTCTCTTGAATACAGACCAGTGCTCTCCAAGTTGGTTAATCCTGCCTGGTTTGTATGTCTGGGGAGCTCATATTAACTTTACACCCACGTGTAGCTGATGGAGTGATAGGAAGACAGGCTCACATGCTGAGTGCATTGGCAAGACTAGGTTGGCCACATATGTGTCAATTGCTCGCATCTCCTCTTCAGAGATTTGCAGAGCACAAATCATCACAGCCACATTGTGGGTGCAGCACACTGGGGAATCATATCAGGATTGCTGCCCTGCTGCCTAGTGCTCCCCTGATGGTGCACAATGACCATTTCTCAAGATTTCTGAATGTTATGCACCTGGTAATGCCTCTTGTGAAACGTCACCAAAAATCTCAGAAAATTGACCAGATTTATTTCTTCCCATAGCTGTAAGAGAGATCCAGCACAAGATGGTTTTAGAGAACAGTCTTTTGTAGATGCTCGAGTTATTGTCTAGGCAACTACAGATAAAACTACAAACAAAAAATGTATTCTAACATGCCAAATTTCAAATAATTTGTTATTTTGTAGTAGAAGTTGTAACACAAAATACTGCACTCATATCTGGGCTTCAAAACCCTTGTAAGATCTGAGTTCCTGCTTGTTCTAAAACTCCCATACTCTTGTTGCAGCTGATTTTTGCAAAGTATTCCTGGGATTTAGTTCTGCAGGACATTGACTTCATTAAAATAGAGGAACCCTGTCCTATCAAGAAGGAGGGGGTGATTCTACTTGAGGGAAGAGCAGGGAATTATTTTAGCATGTCATATTCATTGAATGTCTTTTGAAAATGGCTGAAAATGCATAAATACTATAGTTGCAAGACCGTAGAAGATGGTACCTATTGTAAACTGCCATGGATTTGTTTTGATTCTCTCGTGTCCATTTGGTTTTAAAGCAACTGCTCCTGGAGTCATGTGATTTCACAAGATCTTTCCTTATCTCACTTTCTTGAAATCAAAGGGTGTGTGTCTCAAAGGCTGAGGGGAAGACTGTCGCAGCCATGCATCCTGCTCCTCTGATGAAAGCTGCTGCCTTCACAAAAGGGATGGCTCAGGAAGCAGCTCTGGGACCACCACAATTTATAATCTAGTTTCTGTTACCTGTACTGCAAGGCTGAAAAGTGTGGCTATTCAGGACCTGCTTCTGTAAGTGATGTAGTCATCATTGCACAGAAGCAATGACCTCGGTTGGAAGGGAGGGGCCAGGCAAGTGGGAGTACTGCCCCTTGCACCTATTTGATCTTAATCTGTTGCCGCCCAAGACACAGCAATGACAGTGTTTAGGCTTTGTGCTGCAGAATTGTTTTTCTTGTTTGTTTGTTTTTTTTCCTTAATATGCCTCCATCCATGAAAAAGACAAAGTACAAAAGATAGTGTGTATGACAAGCCCAGAATACTTAAATCCTGAGATCAAGTGTGCCTTGTTTAGATATTTTAAAGTAGATTCACATTACTGCTGTAAGTGGTTCAACGTGAATTTCAGAGGGTCAGTCAGTAAATTACTCCTGGCTAATTAAACCAGTTTTGAGTTATGCAAGCCATCTCAGAGTACCAAGAGACTTCACTGACACACCTTTAGTCTTGTACTTCATAGGCTTATGGCTGTGTACAATTTAAAGGTCTATTAGAAGAGATTTTACACCTGGTTTGGGCCTTTCATTATTTCTCATTACTAGTCAATAAGATACATTACATAGGGTGTATCCTACATGTGAATTCTAAAAGAGGGACAGAAAAATTGTGCGTATTTCTACATCATCATCATCGGTGGTTTCATTACCACTTTCAGTATAATTCTTTAGTTTTTCTGCCTCTGCTCCCCACCACCTTTTCTCTATTCAATTCGTGCCGTTGACCACTCGAGCAAAAGTAACAGTTTGTAGTAACAAAGTGCTTAGAAAAGTCTCGTCCCTTTCTTCGTGTGGCAGTTGATGAGAAATTGTGTGAGTTGATGAGATGAGGTGTTCTGGCCAGCTTTTCTCTCCAGTGCTAGCCTACAAACTAAATTACACAATCCTAGCTTTGAGGACAGAAAAAGAGCATTGCTGAGAACATTGAGAGAAGATGAGTGCCATAACCCCACTTTTCCTTTATTCATTCTCCAGATGCTATTTTTAGCCTTGACAGCAAATGGTATCATTTGCTGCTGCAGCCCTCCCAGGACACCAGTGCTGTGCCCTCAGTGGGAGCCTTGTCAGCTGTAGGGCTGGCGAGTGGGCTGAGAGGAGCCTGGTGCCAGGAGACCCCAGAGCTGAACAGAGAGCCTGAAGGGGAGCACAGGCTCTAGGACAGGCTCTGAGCTGTGTTTGGGTGCTGCAGGGCATGTAGCATACAGCCTGGCAGCGAGCAGGGCAGGAGGGGTGTTGGAGGATCTGCTGACTGCTCAGTTTTGTGAGCTCTCAAAATTCTGGTCAGTGTGTGACAGCTGTCCATTAAATACATCACTTTCCCTGCCACCCCAAGCAGACAGGTGCTTCCAATAAATGGCAGCTTGAAACAGTAGCTTTTCAAGGAGCATGTAAACAGTTCAAAGCCCAGGAATGAGCACTAAGAGTAAAGGATTTCCTTGCTACCGGTCACAGCAGAAGCTGCGAGTGAGGTGTGAGGTGGTGGATAGGCCTTCAGGTCATTCTTCTGCTGACCTCTGCCACTCCTTCCATCCACAGGCAGTGGGGTTTGGCCATTGCTGTTTAATGTGCCTTCCTCAAAAAGTGCGTGTGTGTGGGCACTTAGCAGTTTCCCATGTAGAGTGCAGGAGGGTCGCTGCTGCTGTCCCTAGTTAGTAATTATTTAATTTGGCTATAATGGGGACTGGGGGTGGTACCAGGGAGCATGAGGCACAGATGTAGGGGAGGTAGTATTCTCGCAGTCCCTCCCCAAGGGCGATAGGTGATAGACCACCGGTCCTCAGATGACTACCTTGTACCCAAACTCTGAGCCTGAACTAACAGGGTGTCCCTTGCCCTGCCGCCGTGTAATGCGTGTGGCTGACACCTCTTCCCACAGTCTTTCTGCGGTGTTAAGAAAGCTCGCTTGATTTGGCCGCTGGAGCTCCCGGCCGTCAGGGAGTAACACCGGCACGGGAGTAACGAGGATGGCAAGAACAAGAGCTACGCCAGCGAGCACGCGTGTCCCGACACCGGCTCTTGACTTCTGGGGTGCGTGCAGCCGCCGGGGCGGCGCTGGGGCCCTTTGTTGCTGCCCTGGGGCGGCCACATGCGCCGGGCGAGCCTGCGGGCAGGGAAGGAAGGAGGGCTTTTGGGCCGGCTGTTCTGTTGCTGGCTCGAAAGTTTGAGGGGCGGCGGCGGCGGGGCCGTCCCGCGGTGTCCCCGGGCGAGCCTGCGGGCAGGGAAGGAAGGAGGGCTTTTGGGCCGGCTGTTCTGTTGCTGGCTCGAAAGTTTGAGGGGCAGCGGCGGCGGGGCCGTCCCGCCCGCAGCACCGCCCGCAGGCGGGGCCGGGGCTCGGCCAGGCGCCATCGCTCTCACTGCTGCCAGAGAAGAGTGCGATAGGCAGTGCTGTGGGTCTGCGGAGGGATTTGCCATTAAGCTGTGCCCCAGCGTGTCTCCCGCACGTAGTCAGCCGTATCCTCACCCTCTCCCTCATATCCATTTTAGCTAAGAGCTCTCAGCGTTGCTTCGCAGTCCACAGTTTAATGGCTCTAAGTTTGGTAATTCACACCGTGCTTGCTGAAATCTCCTGGTTTCCCCTGTTATCTCACCAGACCCTGCAGTGTCGGCTGAAGCAGCCGGTGTTTCACACCTGGAGTTGCCGTGCTGGGTCATGTAAGCAGATCCTTCCCTTGGCAATTCCCAGCGCTGGTGGTAACAAGGATCTCACATCTCCCTGTAGATGTAACTCTGACACTTTGGTATGGACATGCAACCCCTTCCCAAGAATATTTAGAGAAGGTGTAAGCAATATTTTTACTTTATAAAACATTCCAGTTTTAGGGTTATCTGACACAACAGCAGAGCTGACTTTCCAGTTCTGTAAATGTTCATACAGCAGTGGAGGCACAGGAGGTCTGGCTGCACTGCAGGAGCACAGAGGGTTCTTTTGCTGTCACTAGTGTAACGGGAAAGAAAGGAAGAACCAGTGGGATCCTGGGCTCCTAAAAGTCCTGGTTTTAATCTCTTTGCCTTTCCACAGCAGGAAGTTCTTGGATTCCCTGGGGCTCTAGCAATCCAGTAACTCCCTGGGGCCCCGGCTGTGTAGGCTGATCCCAGTAAGACCTGCTGGATTTTTTTGGCCTCCTTGGCTACAGCACAGTGCCAGGACCTTTCCCATATTTCAGTACCTTTTCAAGCAAGTCCTTATGTCCCTGCTGCTCTGTGGTCTCAAGGTAGGGTGGAAGTGGAAATGCTTGGCATTGTGCACACCTCTCACACTTCCCCAAAATGAATATTTTGCCAATATCCTGAGTCCCAGTGGCAGAAGAGTGGGTATAGAACAGCAAGTGAAACTGGAGCACAGATACTTCATTCTCTTGCAGTTTTATTTCACAAAAAAAAAAAACCCAACAAACAATCTAGGGTGGGACAACATGGGAAATCAGGCAGGAAGGGCCTGCCTTTGGTTCCCACAATGGGAGTTCGGAAGGACTGATCCTAAGTGGCTATGTCTTCCTCCTCATCCTCCTCTTCCTCTCCCTTTGAGCCATGGGCCTTGTAGATGACAGCACAGACGCCGGCCAGCCAGGCTGCCATGGTGCCAGCAAGGAATATGCAGAAGCCAACGAGGCACAGAAAGACATAATCCTGCTTGTACAGCTGGGTCAGGCAGCTGAAGTGGAGCTGTGCCTCTGCTGCTGGCATCCTCAGGGCATGCAGGCCTGCTGGGGTGTAGCAGGTGATGTTGTCAGCATCTGCAGAGAGATGAGCAGAAGCAGGACTCTCTAGTCTGTATCATAATTTAATGAATAGGAGTACTGGTAGAAAAATTATAAGGGTGCTTGCTAAAAGTCTGAAAAATAGCTTCAGACTTCACTTCTCCCCTCTCCACTCCCCCCAACAATGTCTTGGGTAAAATCTGACAGCCAAACTCGTGCCAAACCTGTGCTAAACCCTTGCCAAACCACAATTCTCAGGTTGCCAGAATATTTTTTGCAGTGTTGGCTCCATAGGATATTGCCCACTGGATTATGCCACTGTGGCAAACTGCTGTCCCTGCCCTGCTCATCTCTGCTGATTGAGCACTTTCATCTTCATATAAGTGCACCTGTGTTTGTTGTTTTTTTTTAAAATCTCAAACACCTTCTGAAGTGATACAGCCTAAATGATGCTGGAGTAATGAGGCTGCTGTGCGTTTGACAACGAGCGTGGTTTGCAGTCAGGCACAGCCTTACCTGCTCTGTGAGGGAGGCAGAGGCAGCTCATCAATGATTCAGTTCCACTGAAATAACAACCATACCCTGTCATATTGCAATATCTGCAGTGATAAAACAGATGCTGCCTGCTCCCTTTCAATTTAGTGAAGGATGAATGTGGTGCAGGGTGTGCCCTCCGCCTTCTCCTTCCTCTGCAGGTTTTGAACCCCGCAGACATGGTCGCTGTGGTGGGCATGGGCTGGTGGCCACTGCTTGATGGACAAGGATGGAAGAGCCTGAGGGAAGGGAGCCACAGGCTGGGCACTGCTGGATGCATGGGATGGAATGGAAGTGGTGGAGGGGAACAAGGCATGGGGGGTTTTTATTGCATTACACTGCATTGTATATGCAGTGATGTTCATGCTGATCTCGCTCCTGGTCCTCAGTAAAACTGGAGAGCTTTTATCTCTCTCTTACCCAAATCCATCCAGACTTGGGCAGCTTTGTGTCAGCCCCAGGGCTGAGCTCAGAACTCTGGTGCACAGACATTTCTGAAGGTCAGGAGCCTTTCTAAAGGCCAGGCTGGGGTCTGCTTGCAGCAAATTCCAGGGCTTTGTCCCAGTATCCCTCTGGCCTCAGTTTAATGCTGCCTTTCCTACTCCTCCCCTCCCCAGCAGCCTGCAATGAGCTTTATTCTCCTGTTGCAGGGTTCAGTGGGTTATCTCCAATCTCTCTGCTGAGAGCTGTACTTTATTCCACTCTTCCATAACAGCCTGTATGTGGAAAAAAAACCCTTTATTGTCTATAAGGAGCTTACTACATCTAATAAAGACACTGAGATGTCTTTAATTCAGTTCTGTCCTAACACCAGCTTCCAATTGCCCTTCCCTTTTTTCCCCTTGGGCTCTTTTGTGGCCCTTTCTCATTCAGCAGATAGACTTTCTCAAACAATTTTTCTCTTGCAGCTCTCTCTCCATTGTGCCCTACATTACAGAAACCAAAGCTTTCCTTGTTCATGTGTGCTGTGCTGTGTCTCTTTTCAGTTTGGAAAAATTAAGTCCATGTGCTGCAGCTGCAAAGCAAAACATCACCCTTGGGAGCAGCGTTTTTATGGGAAAGGGAACTGGTGATTACCCTGCCTCGGCCTCTCCAAGGCCCAGTTAGAAAATCTCTCAACATGATGAGCAGCAGCTGATTTTGGGGTGGAGACAAGGCAGGAAATTCAGAGCAATGATTTTCCCAGTGCATATCTCCCTGGAGCTGTGCTGGGCTTCTCTGTGCTGTGCAGGCACAGAGACACCTGAGGCTGGATCCAGGTGTTTTAGGGAAGCAGCAGCATCCCAACTACAGACTACACCTCCCTGGCCGCCCTGGGGATGTGAACAAGTGTGACTCTTCATGTGTGGAGTGTGTGTAACCCAGCTGCTCTCATCCCCAGTTTGTGTGACAGCAGAAAATGGCACCCGCAGTCGGCATGCAGTGCCACAACCCCATGAACTGAACTTTTGGGAAAGAGAACAGAGGGCTCTCTCTGTTCCATGCAGATCTGTGCTCACACAGCCCTCACCTGGAAAATGCACATCGCTCTCCATCATCCAGGTGATGAAGTCCAAAAAGGAACAGTTGCAGTGCCACAGGTTGTCACTGAGCCCCAGAAGCCTCAGGCTGGGCAAGTTCCGGACGGTGCTGGTGTCCAGGAAGGTTAAGCCCGTCCGGCTCACATCCAGGTGCCTTAGCCAGGTGTTGTTGGCAAAAGCATCCTTCTCGATGGCCACAAGGTTGGGATTGTCCGAGATCTTCAGCACCACCAGGCTGAGGAGGTGGGAGAAGGTGCTGAAGGTGACCTGTGTGAGGTTGTTGAAGCTGAGGTCTAGATAGACAAGCTTGGCCACGCCAATGAAAGTGAAATCCAGGTCATCCCCCAGGAGGTTCTTTCTGCAGTCCAGATAGACCAAATCAGCCAGGAAGCTCAATTCCACTGCTGGCAGGTACGAGACGTTGTTTGCTGCCAGAATCAGCTGCCTGGTGTCCAGAGGGATATCCACAGGGAACTCCTGCAACTGCTGTCCGGTGCAGTTCACCTCCAGGTACTGACAGCTACACCTGCTCGGGCAGCTGATCCCCTCTGATGCCATCCCCAAAAGGAACACGAGGCCCAGGGGCCATGGTCCACCTGAAGGAGACATGGTTTGAGACCTCGGTGCTTTGTGGACCGCAAGCAGCGCTATGGAAGCTGCACTGCCCTCCCAGCCATGCCGAGGAGGTGTCCAGCTGCAAGGCTGTCGGGATGCACTTTGTGTCCGTGGCTCACCTGAGCCCTTGGCGGAGTTCCCAGCTGGAAATCGAGCCTGGCTTTTACATCGGCAAGTGCGGAACAGTGGCTGGAGCATCTCTGTCTCACACTCGGTGCCAGGTGACACCTCCGTGATGTCAGTGGCTTGCAGAAGCTGCCTGTGGATGCTGCTGTGACCTTGCTGACCTGCTTCCAGCTGAGTGCAGGTGTGGGAAGCTGTGCGTGGCACAGGAGCATTGTAACTTTGTGGGGAGGGTGGGAACAGCCCGAATTTTGTTAGAAATGGTGTCACGCTGCAAGAGGTGGTACTGGTTAGGCAAGAGTTCCGTGCAATGCTGGGCTGCTGTTGTCTCCTTTCAGGAGCCAGCAGGTTTTTATCCCATCTGGAGTAGCGTGTCCAGCTCTGGAAATCTCGGCACAAGATGTAGAGATGTTGGAGTGGGTCCAGAAAAGATGCTCAGAGGGCTGGAGCAACTCTGGTATGGGGACAGGCTGAGCTGAGCTGCTGGAGATTCTGGGGAGAACTCATCTAAAGGGTTTTTGGAAGAGTGACTCATTACAGGGGCAGGTAATGAAAGAACAAGGGGGAATAGCTTTAAACTGACAGAGGACAGGTTTAGAGTGGATGCTAGAGAGAAATTCTCCCCTGCAAAAGTGATGAGGCACAGGTTGCCCAGAGAAGCTGCGGCTGCCTCATCCCTGGAAGTGCTCAAGGCCAGGCTGAACAGGTGTTGGAGCAACCTGGGATAGTGGAAGGTGTCCCTGCCCATGCCAGGAGGAAAACTCGGTGAACTTTAAAGCTCCTTCCAGGGATTTTATGACTCTTCCAGAGGCCATAACAGCCGCGCCTGACGGAACCGAAGGGACGCGGCCGCCACACCCCGGCCCTCCCCTCACGGCCAACTGCCGCGGAGGGGCGGGGCCTGCCGAACCACGCCCCCTCGCCACAGCGCGGCCGCCGATAGGCCAGGAGAGGGCGGGAACGCGCCGATCCCCGCCCCCCGGGGGTCTCTGATAGGTCAGAATGGGGGAGGGGGCGGGGCGCGGCCGATTCAAGCAGCGGGCGCGCACCGCTGCTGCCATTGCGTCCCCGCCGCGTCTCCTCCGCTGCCGCCGCCATGGAGACCATGACCTTCCCCCGCTACAGCCCCGACGACATCATCAGCTACCTCCGCTCGCACGTCCTGGAGGGCGCCGAGGCCCGCAACCTGGTCAAGAGCGACGTGTTTGGCAACCCCAAGGTGCGTGAGGGGGGGCGCGGGGCGGCTCCGTGTCCCGCTCGCTCCCGTGTGGGACGGACGCGCCGGCCCGGCCCGAGTGACCGCGGGCTTGGGTGGAACGGGCTTGGCTTGGGCTCGGAGGGGTCTCGGGGCTCTCCTCGAAGCGCGGGGGTGTCACCAGCAGCACTCGGCCTGTCTTTGCCAGTTCTGTGGGAGCTGGGTAAAAACAGCCACGGTGTCGAGTTCCAACATTTTGCCGGATCCATTTAGTGCTTTTAGACCAAGCCCTGGTTTTAAACCCCTCTCTGCTGAACCCCCTTTCATCACTCTGACTATTTAGTGTTAATGAGTGTTCTCGGCGGAAGAAAAGTGGCTTTAAAGGGGAATTGATGCCTCCGAGTGATGCCGGTGCTGTTATTGCATTTATTATTATTTATTATTGCATTATTACAATCTATGTTATTGTGTTTGAGCCTGCGGTAGGAGGGGTCTGGCCCTGCTTGTTTAGATGATTTTTAAGAAGCAGAATTGATCGTGGGTTAGTGCTATAAATGAAAAACTGTTTAGCTTGTATGTGGTATTTTTCCTCTTCATTTTAATAATCTAATAAAGAGCACTCGTTGCTACGAGATTATAATTTCTGTGGCTTTTTTTAGGCTTTTGGTGTTACATGGTTTGGAAACTGCTCAGCAAGCAGCTGTGTAATGAAAACCAATGCCTGGCATATGCAGTCAGGGCTGTAATTGCCCAAGCTGACTGCTGCCCCTTAAAACTGAATTATCAGTGAGTAATGCTTGAACTGCAAAATGTTGGAAAGTGAAACTTGGTTGTCGTGGTGGCTCAGTGAAATCAGCCTTCGTGTGTTAAAAGCTGAATGCTTCTATGGCCTGGCCGGGGAGCCCTGAGTAATTAAACAGGGGATACTGATTCATGTCCTCTCTTTCTGCAGCTTGAAGTTTTACACCTGATTTACCTGAGAATCCTGCAGAAAGTGTGTGGAATCCGACTGGTGCACGCCTACATGGTAGGGCTGACTGTGGCAGGGGTGATGGGATGTGAAAGGAAAAGAATATTGGACTTACCTGTTCTTTGGGATGCTAAAAATGTGCCAGAAATGTCTGTAAGGTCCAGGAGGGATTGGATAAGCTTTTAGAGGGACACCATGCCTTGAAAATCCATACTGGGCTCCTGCCTTTGGCCATGGCTGGAGGAGGCTGGACTGATCTGGAAGGAATGTAAATGTTGCTTTTGATATTTGACAATCTCCACTTCTCCATTAACTGAGAAGAAAGCGAGGAGAGTCTGATAATTGACTATCATGAATTTATCCGCTGTCTCTGTTAGGCAAGAACTGATCTTTGAAAGTGGGAGTAAGTGGTTTTGTCTCATGGCATTTCTGGATAAACTGAAAGTGTTTATTGAAAGTATTATGTGCACAAGGTAACTCTGTTCTTCTCCAGGCAGTGATATCAGCTGCCATGCTGTGAGGTTTAAAGAGAAACCAGAGAAAGGGGACAATGTACCACTTCACTCTCCTCCTGACTTCTTCATGAAGCAGTTGACTGTGCCAATTTTGGGGTGCTTAAAAAAGGAGCTTCTTGCTGGTAGCTGTATAATGCAGAGACTGTTGTGCTGCATAAGTTATGAACAAATTAAAACTGAGTTTAGATTGAGTTCCAGAGTTTGTAATGTTGCTGCTTTAGTTATTTTTATGTCTTTTCCAGCCACAGTTGACCCTTAAAATATATGCTGATTAACTTGATGACATTTTTCAGCCTTTAATAAGCGTTCCCTATGGATGGGAAGATCATCCTCGATGTTTATAATCTATTGGAATTATTTTATGCTGTGGAAAATACTGCATAATTTTTGTTTGGAGTGTTCTCTACTTATGCACCAACTCTCTTTTGACCCTTTAGATGCCACTCAGCGTTGAGATAATGTACCCACAGATCCATGAAGGCTTTCTTCCTGTCTGTAATTTGTATATTCACATGTAAGTAGAAGATTCTTGTCTTGTGCTTTGCTGGGAAGATGCTCTGGGATGAGAGGACAAGATCTGTTTTTTAGCAGATGGGTACAGGACAAGAACTGAGTCATGGTCACAAAACCTGAGCCATGGTCACTGCAGCTGTTTTGTTTTCCTTGCAGGGAGCGCTTGCTGCCGATGTGCCGGATTAGTGACTTCCAATTCGCTGATGTTTTAAACCCAAGTAAGCAAGGAATCCTTGTGTTTCCTGGGGTGCTGGGTGTTGCTTGATATTCCAGGTGCTTTTTCTCCTTGTGCAGAGCCAGATGGGCATCTAGTGTGGAGCAGCATCCTTGACTTCCTGCTGCTCTTCTGACCCTTAAGCTGATTCTAGTGAGCAGTTCTTATTCCTTATGTGGGCTGGTGCAGGTCAGGACTGAGGCTGGTTCTGAATGCTATGAATCTGTCCAGCTGCAGGACTGGAGATGGGCTGTGACATAACAGTGTAATAACAGATGAAATGGTGATGAAAATTACCCTGACTGCTCTGGAATGCTTTAGGATTTCTTATGCCTGTCCTCCACTTCTGTACCCCATTGTGGTGATTCTGCCACAACACAGACAACTTGGAAAAGGCTGCTCCAAAGAAATCTTTCACTTCTGGATTTATCTTGTCTAAGTCATTCAAAGCTTTTGTAATCATCTTTCAGCAAGTTTGCTTGGAATAAAGCCAAAAAGTCCCTTCAGTTCAAATTGCTGCCTTCAGTTTGGTTGATGGCTATATAGAGGCTCTCTCTTCAGAGCTGTAGTTCAAGATTGACACTCTTTCTGCCTGGCATATGTTGTAATGGGAGGCTGTGTGTTAACAGCCTTTTCTCCCAGGTGCCATTATTCATTTGTTAAATTACACAGAGTTTGTAACCAGCTTGGTGCTTGTTTTAGTGTTGTCTGAAACCTTTGCAAGCTGAGTGGGGGAAGAACTAATTTGGATTGTGTTTTGTAATTTCTGTCTCCTCTGAATTTTTACACTTTTTTGAAGCAATTGCAATGCTTTTGGAAACCAGCTCAGTGAGCTCTTGCAATTCCTGTTTCAGAGACAAAGAGGACTGTTCGCTTCCTGAGTGGCATCCTCAACTTTGTGAACTTCAGTGAATTCCGCCACGAGGTCTACTTGGAGCTACAACTGAGCTATGTAAGACTGGCTGCTGTTTTATTCCAGATAACTACAAAAGTATAATTGATACTAACCCAGAGCTGTGAGCATGAATGTTGTGGTTTAACTTCAGGTTTATGAAACAGGTTAAATGTAGCCAAGGATGTTAAATGTAGCCAAGGAATGTTAAATGTAGCAAATGTAGCCAAGTATTTCAGGATATTATAAAAAGGTTTTTGGTGGGTTTTTTTTCCCCTTGAGGCTGGTAAGTGAAGGATTGACACCTTGGGTGTCTTTTTGGGAGAAAACTGGGTGCAGCAGTTGTAGGTGGCTTCTGTTCTGAACATCTCAGTGGCTCAGAGGTGGTGCATTTCGTGTGAAACAACATTGAGCAAGGCTCTAACAGAAACCCAGAGAAAAACCACACTTCTCTAAAATTAAATATTTAACTTGCAGAAATCAGCTATGGAGAAAAGCCAACACCTGGAGGCTGCGAATCGGGAGGCAGTGCTGAAGCTGGAGAAACTGAAGTGAGTGTGAGGAGAAAGCACTGTGAGATGCACTGCTTGCCTTTCCTGTTCAGGCTGGATCAGTGTGCCAGCTGTGTGAGGCTCAACAAGTCTGAGTGCACAGCCCCATTCTTGGGTCATGATGACTTGGTTCAATAGCTGGGGGTGGTTATTCTCTGCTGGCAGAGAATAAAAAAAAATACTTTTACAGTGTATGGTTGTGTGGTGGGAATCCTGTATTTGTATGTTGAAGGTTGAAACTTTTTGCTCCTAGTGATGTGTCTTTATCCCTTCAACAGCTGGAGGAAGCCCATCTTTAACTTAATAGATGAGTAAAGTTGTCTTCCTTAGTTATTTGACATGTTTGCCACAATCTCTGTTTCAGGCCATTTAGCCCTACTGCCTGTGTCTTTGCACCATTAAGTTTTGTTTTTGCTTGTGGATAATAGGATGAAGAAATGGCTGGTTTCCAAGAGAGCTTTCAAAACAAAGTGTTTTTTTTTCCTCTGGTAGCTGCTCTTGGTGTGTGCTACATAGGGGGTTCTCTAGCTGGGATAAGTCTACTTTAATATAAGTTATTTTTATGACAGGTAATATGTAAATTTTGTAAATGAAAGTCACCACCAAAATTGGTAGGAGTGTTGTACTTTCATGCTTTGCTTAACATGATCTTTAAACTTAGTCCTCTATGTTTGTGCCACTTTCTGCCAAAATAGCTCTTTAGATTATGCTTCAACTGCAAAATCTTACAAGCAAAGGAAAATAAGATATATTAATTTGAGACTGTCTTGCTTAGATTACTAAAGTTACTGGCTGTAAACTCTGGAGACAGTGATTATTTTATCTACTGTACTCTGACTGGACTATAATGATGCTGAAACTGCCCAATCTCTTTATTTTTCCTTCAGCACAGTCCCATTTGAACATGAGGCAGAGATCAAGCAGCTCACAGAGAGCATTCGAGAGCTGGAGCAGGTGCTAAGGCAGGACTATCACCGGAAACAAGTAAGATCTTGTTCTGTATTTCTCTGAAAAGCTGCTGTGGGTTCCTCACTTCTCTTGATTTTATTCCCTTCCCTCTAACTCAGTGGATGAAAGGGACTTTTCTGATTTAAAACAATGGCCATTTTAGCAAAATGCTGTTGGACCTCTGTTTGCTTCACTCTAAGGCATGTGAAATGTGCTTTAAATCAGACTTGAATACAAAAGTATAGTTGACTTTTTTTGAAATGTATTTCTGCAATGACTTGAGAGATGCACATCACACTTCCAAACAGGATCCACAGGGATGTTCCTCTTTGTTTTCCATTTGAATTCAAAGAATTAGAACTGGAGGAGAGCCATGGCAAGAAATGAGGCATAAGAAGGGTCACCCAAGGCTGTGCCTGGCAAAAAGAGTAGGGTTAATTGCAGGGGTAACTTCTCAGCAGTGGAAACTTTCCTCTCAGGTCTCAAAGATAACCTTTTTAGCTCCTTTGGGAGAAAGAAAATAGTAATCTATGGTCAGAATTTTTTTGTTTTGGCAAGTCATGTCTCTCTTATTAGCATTATTAACCTTGTGTTTGACTATTATTTGGGACCTTTTATTAAATTATATTTTTCCCTGAAGAACGGGGTTCTGGCAAAGAAAATTGTGGGGGTATAATAACTGCCAGAGCCAATGAGAATAGGAATGACCAATTCCTTATCCCTATTCCTAGTTACCCCCTGCTGGCTGCATCCCTAGTGCTGCCAGTGGCTTTGGTGACAATATTCTCCTTGCCTGTCTTTGAAATCTTACAGACTGCAGTTGTGTCTGCTAGTTATGGCATTCCAAAGGACCCATAAATGGGATTTCTCCTGTGGACAGATGTATGATAGAAGAATAAGGCAGGCAGCAGCTGTAGAGATGCTTGTTGCAAGCTTGGTGCCTTTTTATTTTTTTTTTTCCAGACAGCTTTGCAAGAAGTGACTTCTCAAAAGAAGACTGATATTGCAGAGGGAACCCAAAAACTGGTGAGTACACCTCTGTGTGAGGGCTGGCTGCAGGTTCCATCTCAGATCAACTGAGAGATCATCTCTCTAGGATCAGATTATTTGGAATTATGTCACTAGAAATCTGGACCTTTGATGTGCTATGGGTTTACCTTCCATGCACAGAGTGGGCTAATGAGGCAAAACAGGTTGTGAGGAGCAGCACAGGAAACTTGTTCTTCTCTCAGCATGACAGAGCAGGCTCTGGAATGCTGCAGTGACTGCCTCAGTATCCCTAGGGGAGGAATTCTGAGAGAGCTGCTGGCAATACAGCAAGCTGGTCTAGTGGGAGCTGTGCCTGGTTGGAAGGAGGTGATCTTTGAGGTCCTTTCCAGCCCAAACCATTCTAGGATTAGCTGGCAGGCTCTTTGTGGAAAATACCAATTAACTGCTGTTCTTGTGCACCCCTGTGAACAAATCTGGGAAGCAAAATGGGCTGTTGATTGCTTTGATTTGGGATGTTAATTCTTTTTAGAAGAGTTTATTATTAGAACTTCCTGATGAGGAATGACTACACACCAAAGAACCTGTCTAGTCTTAAGATCATGGCAAACTTTGCTACACAATTCCTCTTTGTTCACCTAATCACTAATATTGGAAATGTTTATCTCATTAACCAGAATGAGTGTAAAGTGTCTATATCTACTTTGAAAGAAGAACAGGAACAGCTGAAATCCAAAATTGTGAGGAATCCAGAAGAACAAAAAACTGACAATGAGCTGATGAAGGAGACTATTAAGAAATTGAAGAGATCTAAGGTGATGTTTTCCTCTGTCCACATGTGGAGGTATTCTGTTAGAAAAAGCATGTTTTATTGGACTGTCATCACCTAGAACTGCTTCTTGGTTGATGGTAAAACACCAGCAGGACAGTGGTTAGTCTGAAATGAAATCACAGCCTCAGAGAAAATGGAAGGTTTGTGGTAGAGGTGGTGGTTTATTTTTCATGGGTTTTTCTTTCCTTTTGAAAAACAAGATTGCAGTCACTTGTAAAAACAGGTGTTGGACTCTTTTGTCTATACCTGTTTGGCTGTTTGCCCTCCAGAGGAGACAATATTTTGTCAGCTCCCAAATATCCTTGGATTTAGAACATGTGCTTCATTCTTCTGTTGTCATTCACTGTGTTCTGGACTTGATGGCTGTCTTCACTGACATGCTGAACACTGAGTTCCCTCTTAGCTTTTTGGGGTTTTTTTGGTTTGTTTGTTGGTTTTTTTTTTTTTTTTAATTATAATATCCACTCCTTTTTGTGGTTTGTGATTGCTCACACAGCAGCAAAGTTTGCACTTTGCCTCTGAAGGTATTTTTGTTCCAAAGGTGTAAACTTGACTGCTGTAATTTCAGGTACAAAGCTTTACATAACTTTTGTTTTATCAGTGTAGAATTTTTTCACTCTATGTTGCTTTTTTTTGTTGATGTTGTTTTTTTTGTGTTTTTTTTTTTTTATTTTTTCCTGGAAGCTCTTGGAAAAAAGCTGATTACTGATTAATTCAGTGTAAAACACTTGTGTGTCACCTTTATTTCTGTACTTCCAAATAAATGCCTGTTTTTAATTATTTTTTTACAAAGTGAAGAGCTCATTTCACTAACCTTTAAGTATTTCTTCTAGTGTCTTTAAACAATGAGGGAGGGTTCAAAGTTCAATATGCTTTAATTCTATGTAAAAGAACTCTAAAGATGTTTATTGATAGTCTTTTTCCTGTCTTTAAAGAAAGCAGTTACTGAGAAATATGAAGGTTACAGAGATGTAGTTGAGGCTCTGCCATCATGCAAAGTGGAAGTGCAGTTATACCAAAACAAGATGGAAATACAGGAAGCAAATGTGGAGAGACTGGCCAGTATATCATCAGAGGTTTGTATTCTCCAAATTACATCCTGTTAAGGAGAATTTGATGTCTAAGCAATGTTCTCCTCTTTCCTCTTTGCTGTAAAGAATGACATTTTGAAGTTTCCAAATTATTTCTTTAAAAATGTCAGTAAAACATTTGCTTCTGCTTTGCTGGGTGGCACTAGCTAATGTACTATGCACCAGCTATTGACCACTTTGAATAGTCAAAGCCTCTGTTGCCATAGAAACCTGACCTAAAATAGTTGGAACTGTCTTGGGGTTGTTGGTAGGAAATGATGGGAAAAGTGAAATTGAGTTTATTCTGCCTTGAGAGTGGAAAAAGTAAGAACAAAAAATGGTTACTTCAGGAAGAATCACGTCTTAAGTGTCTTTAACTTTATTATTATTACTGAGTCAGACATTCTCTGATGAAATGTTTCTTACAATACTGCTATTTGCTACTAGGTTTTGGGAGAATGCAAGCTGTTAGGGATGTATGGAGTCTTTTTGGGGATTTGTATAGCATGTGTTCAAATTACCCTTGGCAGAAGTCACAGTCACATCTGAAAGCCATCCTGAGGGCTGGGGTCTTGTCCTTTTGGATGTATTTATAATCAGATAAAGACCAGTGAACTGAGAGAAGGAGTTTGCAATCAGATCTTCAAAAAGGAGACAGCTAGCTGTAATCTCAGCACATTTACAGGGTATGCTGTCTTGATAATTTCCTGCCCCTTAAATTTATTTCTCTTTAATTAATTTCTGTATTTCTGTATTCTAGGCCAGAAATCTGGAGAACCAAGTTGAGAGTGCTCAGATAGAGCTGAAAAAGGCCAAGACAGATGAAATGTCCCTAAAGAGAGCAGTCACTGCAAAACATGAGAAGCTTGCTACAGCTGAGATACAGCTTAAAAAGATGCATGAAGATATTGAGCAGCAGCAGTGCACTGTGGTCGAGTATGGAGGAGTTGATCTTTCTGCCTGATGCTGCTTTTTATGTCTTTGTTATGTGCTGCCAAAGTTCATGTCTGCTACAAACACACAGCTTAGCAGTGAGGGGAAAATGAGCAGTGTGGGACAGCTCTGTATGAAGACCAGTAATGCTGCAGGCAGGGAGTTGGGGTCTCAAATCAATAATTGCAATGTGACTTGACAGCAATTCTTTTATTGGAGCACTAATTTAATTTATAATGCTTATTCTTGATTCTTTTATCTTCTTAAAGAGAATGTCACATTGGGATAATTTTCCAACTTATCAGACTTCAACAAAGCCCCATTTGCCTTTCATGAATTTTTCATAATTTCCCTTGCCACTTTTGCTCATTATCAAAGATGTTCAAGACCCATGGGGAAATGGGGCTCGCATCTCAGAGGAGCATTATCCTGACATGATGCTTCTTAAACAAAAGGAAAAGTGTCATTTGATCAAAGCCTCTCAGCCCCTCTTCTTTCCTCCCATATGCTGAAGGCAGCACCAAACTGCAGCCCTGGAAGGTCCTGGCTTCACTGTGAGCTTAGTGCTGAACTGTTAGGGAGCAAATTGATTTTTAAAACAGTTTTCTTGTGCACAGATAGATAGGAAAGGGGATATGGAAAAGGGAATGTTATTGGCTGTGATGGAAGGGAGCTGCTTGCACATGGCTGAGAGAGTCAAGTAAGATTTAGTCAAGCTTGAGGTTTGTGTGGTGGGCAGAATGGCACTTAGTGAATTGTAGCAGCTAAAGGAGATTATTTGGGTGGAAAAAAGGTTGGACATTGGGAGGAATTTCTGGAGAGAAAGTATGATTACACCTTGGAATGGGCTGCCCAAGGTGGTGTGGAGTCACTGCCCCTGGAGGTGTTTAAGTGCCATGGTTGAAGTAACAAGGGCATGTTCATAGGTTGGACTTGATCTCAAAGGTCTTTTCCAGCTTAAATGATTCTGTGAACAGCAGCTTTTAATTTAGGAATGAAAACAATATAATCTAATGCTCCTTTTTGTCAAAGGTTGCTGCCAATTTCTGTTTTTCATGTGTCAGGTATTTCCCTTGAGTGATAAAATTAGATGCTTTGATAAGCAAGAGGGCAAGGGAGGCAACCTTGGTTGAAGAAAAGAGTTTTTGAATAAAACAATGTGTCCTGACTATTCCCTTGAGGTAGGAAGGTGCATATGGGCTCCTGCTGAGTTTCACTCCTTGTACCTAAGTTGTTTCAAAATCACATTAATTTCTGAGAAAGTAAATTCTGTATATCATTGCTCCTGGAAGCTGCTGGTTTTAGACTCATAAAACACAAGCTTTGTTCACAGTGGGCTTCAGTTTAATTTGGAAAACAAGTCAGCTCAGTACTAACTTTTTTTTCTGTCACCTTTAGATATTTTAACAAAGTCCAGGAGAAGAGGGGTGTTGTGTATGACAAAGTTGTGGTCATTCGCAAGGAAATCAAACAGAAGAAGGACAAAATTGAGCAGCTGAAGGATGATGCTGAAGCAAAAGCAAAAAAAGCCAAGGTGAGGGTTTTTTTTTTTACTCCCCTTGCAATCTTCTTAAATTCCTGTTGTAGTGTGGCCAGTACAATGATCCTCTAAACAGCATCCCCTGTGTTTTGTGAGTGCTGCTTCTTAAGCCATGGATAAGATACCCTTGCAATAATTTGAGTCCACCAGACCACTCACTTGACATTTGTGCTTGAGAAAGATTTAACTTTGCTGATGGAGGTTTTTTTTTCCCTTCTTTTTCTTCTCTTTCCAGGAAATACAGCTGATTTTAAAGGCTGTGTTGGACAAGTGTCACGAATCTCTCCTTAAGGCAGTAAAGACTTCTGCAGCCTCAAGAGCAGAAAAAGTTAATGAAATAAGGGAAGGGCTGTTGAGCATTCAGTCTTCTGGAAGTAGTTCTTGAGCCTGTCTGCACTTGTGTTCCACTTCCATTATTTTTGTTGCTTATACCTGAACTCAAGAGCTTCTGCTTTGCATGGGAGGGATAATAATTCCTGGCAAATTCAGCTTCCTCAGAAACCATGTCAGAACACGTTCAGCTTTCCAGGCTGATCCTGGTGTCACAAGCTTCCTGATATGGAAAAGACTCTGTTTCTTGTTGTTTCAGTCAGCACCTGATTTTAGTGGTAATATTGCAAGTCTTGCTAACACCAAACTGCCCAACATTTCAGACAGAACCCTGCATTTGTAGAAACTGTTCTGCAAACTTTGATCTGGGAACACCTGGTGCCTTGGTCTGCCTTGAATGTTCAAGATAAGTCAGTAACAAGTGGCCAACTGAACTCCAACACCATTATTCAATTAAGATTAATTTCTAACAGAGCTGTAGCATCTAAATGCCAAATTACTCTCATCATAAATATTTGTAGCTGTAAACACTCAGAAGTATCATTTTAATATCATTGTAGTTAACAGTACACTCTCTCTCAATGCTTGAACTCCTTGTGTCTGCTTTGTGGGGTGTTGAACCTTCATCTGTGTTCACCAGTCTGTGTTAGGATGCTCTTAAAAACTATAGATTGATATTTTGTACCTTAACTTGTGATAGCCACAGTGGTTTTTATTATTTGGAAAAAGAAATTGTTAATTTTTACACTAGTTGATATAAAGATATTTAACCCTTTTTCTCTTGGGTCTTTCCATTCCCATAACTGATTTGGCATGACATTTCAGTTGAAAAATTTTGTTTTGTACATTTGTAGGAATGTGTGCTATGAGAGCAGTATTTTATGATGAAATGAGGAGGATGATTCAAACAATATTTGTAATTTTAATTCTTCATCTCTTACCAGCCAGAGGTGACAGCAAGTCAGTTAAGAGGAGCAGGTGCTTGTTCCTTCTAGAGCTCTTCTGGAGGCATCAGACCCATCCAAAGTTTTACTTTAAGCTTTTTTGTTTGTTTTTTTAACACTCTAACAGACTTATTTAGCTTGGAAAAGCCCTCTCAGAGGTCCACCACTAAACTCTGTCCCCAGGTGCCACCACTACACTTTGAAATATTGCAGTAGCATCTCCTTCCTTACAAAAACTGGTTGGAGGCTGCACTCCACAGCCTGGATATTGCAGCAGCTCTGGGGAAAGAGATTCCCAAAAACTTCCAGTAGGTACTCCAGGGGATTATTCCAGTCAGCAGATCAAAATTATTAAGCTAGAGAGATGATGCTTGTGTACCCCAGTGATGAGGAATTTGCAGGACAAAGAAAAAGCTGGAGTCTGGTTGCTGCTCTCAGAGATTTTGCCACACCAGCTGTTGGGTAAAAATAAAAGGCTGCAATTCATGAAGAAAGAATAACTCTGATTTCCAGGTTTTTGTATTTCCAATAAGTTTTTGTGCTTTCACAGTTGCTTATTTCTACCTAAAATATTTGTAAATAAAACATAAGCAAGGTATGATTTATCTAGAGATAATTGATTCCTAGGTGTGAATTGATTCTTACTGCTGCTAGTCAAAAACTTCTACCCACCTTGAACCATATGGCAAGGCAGGGGGGGAGTTCAGTGTGGCCTGAAGAACAGGGAAAGGAGAATTAACTTTGCTGAGGAAATACAGCTCCCTTTCCCTCAAGAGGGCAGTGTAAGTCAAAATTTTCTTGTTTTTTTTGGTTTGGTTTTTTTTTGGTTTTGTTATTTATTTTTTTTTCTAACCTTTCTGCCTTAGCTACTGTTTAAAGGTGTGATTTAATTTTTTATTTGTTGTTTTTTTTGGCATGTACTTTAATATTTTATATACAACATGTAACAAGCTTGCATCCTACTGCTTGGACTGGCCACACTTGTTTGAAATGTGTGGAGTTGCTAACAATAATCTGTAAACAAGTTTTTCAATTCTACAAGCAGAAAAAATAATAGTAGCTAAGGTGGGAAAGGAGTTGATTGTGACATTTTTCCCAGTATGAGGGATGAAAGGAAACCTCTTTATCACTCCTCTTTTGCCTTTACTCCAGAGCATGGCTGGAAAGATCTTCAGAGCTCTGTCTCAAAAGCCAGATTTCCTTTATGTTTTGGGTGAGAGTGGCTGAGCCAGGTTTGTGTTTTCAGCTGCTGAGGTGGTGGGATATGAGCTGGGAGAGGAGCTGATGTGCTGGCCACTTGGTGGGGATGTTGGCCCTGGATTCACATTCTGTTCCTGCCACAGCTCTGCTGAGGAAGCCAAAGGAAAACCTGCTGAATCTTCAGCTTCAGGACAACAGCTTTCCAGCTTGACACTCAAATATTTTAGGACTAGCCAGGACCAGGTAAGCTACAAGTTAAAACTTATTGACAGATGTTTCCATCTAAGCATCTTGATGATGCCAAAGTAAGAGCTCCTCTGGAGGAAGGAGATGGAGCCTCCACTTGAGAGAGTTTATTCCCTGTTATTTGTGCAGGGGAATTAGAAGAGAGCATGAAAGGCTTTAAATGTGTGTAAATCATGAGGTTGTGAGGTGCAGAGTAAAGGAATCTGGCAGAGGAATGCACCTGTGTGTTGAGGTCCCTTGTTTAGGGCACGTTTTGGAAAGGTTCTCTTGCTGTTTCCATCAGGCTCATTAAAGGCAATCCTTATTACAATACAGTAAAATAAATGGCTGGAGATACCTGGGAATAAAACCAAAGAAAACTTGGAGCTGAACATCCAAATTCTTGTTGCCTACAAAATTCCTTTTTCCAAAGCTAATGAGGGAATGCTGTTTTTTGAGATGCTGTAAATGGGGAAACTCTGACAAGATAAAGTTGCAAGAGTTCCCCTGTGGTTTTTTGAAAAGTTTTATCACCATGAGGCTTTTGTGCCTTTTTCCCCCAAGAAGAAAAGAGAGCAAGGTGTTCAGGAGCTGAGTTTCTAATGGGTAGCACATTAAACAGTCCTTACTGCAAAGGGAGAGTCTGGAGGCTGGGACAGTGATATTGAGAAAGGCAATCACTGAAAAATGTACTTGCAAAGAGAAATGGGCATTAGAGGGGAAAAATAAAAAAATCACTGATTTTGGAAGTCTTTCCTCCAGCTGGGGAGGGACTGGGAGAGGCCAGTGTTTGTAGAAAATGAACAAACAAAAGGAGGGAAAACCCAGGTTATGTTGGGGTTTCCATAGCAACACAATACTTTTCCTGGAAAACTCAGATGATGAGATCTAATCTATCTGCTATTTAACTCTTGCATGCAAAGCCCTCTTTCTTGACTTACCTGTCTCCTCCACAGCACAGTCCCTACTGATGGGTGTGCTGTCACTACAGCATGGTGGTCTCCATGGGGAATGACATTCCTGAGACAAGGCTGCTCCTGTTCTGTTCCAGAGCACACAAAAAAGGAAGAGCTTATGAAGCAAAAGCAGCTTTTGTGCATAGGAAAGGCTTACCAGGTGTGTTGCTCCTGGGCAGCCTCTGCCTGGGATCTGTGGAAAAGTTTTTGACTGTTTGGAGAGTTCATCAAAGAAACCCTGACTTAAATTTGTGCCTGAATTAAATTTCTTCCTGATGTTCTGCCCATTGGAAAACCCCAGCTGTGGGGAATGGGAATCCCTGGTGGCAGGGGAGGTTTCTTGTGGAGGAAGATGGAAAGGTGGCAGCTTTTGTCTGACAAAAAGGACAATTGAGAGACTGGGCAGCACCACAAATGTTCATGAGATGGTCTCAAATATATAGAAAGGAGTGTCTGTTTTGGGGAGAGAAGTGAGGAGAGAGTGAGACCTCATCCTGGTACAGCAGAGAGGAAATGGATCCTGTTCCCTGCCTTCTGAGCAGGCTTTGCAAGATGGGGCTGCCCTTGGAGAGGGGAAATGGGATGGAAAAGACAGAATTTTCTCAGTTTCTGGGGTTCTCTGTGTGCTAAGTGGTTGCAAAGAGAAGGCAGGGATCCCAAAGGATGCTGATTTATTGTCACAGAATCAGGGAATGCTTTGGGTTGGATGGGACCTCAAAGCTTATCCTGTTCCAACTCCCTGCCATGGGCAAGGACACCTTCCACCACCATCCCAGGCTGCTCCAAGCCCCATCCAACCTGGCCTTGGACACTTCCAGGGATCCAGGAGCAGCCACAGCTTCCCTGGGCAACCTGTGCCAGGGCCTCACCACCCTCACAGGGAAGAATTTCTTCTGTCTGATGTGTTTGTTACAGCCTTGTTAAGGGCCTGGCAGTGGCCAACCCCTGCAATATTCAGCAAAAGCAAAATTCTGTTTAATTGGTGGGCTTTGTTTGTTTTTTTCTTTTTTTCTCCTCTCTGACTGTTGTTCTGTTATTAACCTATTATTATAGCTTATTGAGCCCTGAAGATTTGTAAATAGAATACAACCATCATTACAATTATTTAAAATTATTTAAAAGAAAACCAATTCAGAGGGATTCAAAGACCAGTAATCCAGGTATGTGCCAATAAACAGGAAGCAGTGCTTTAATATCTCTTCACAAACCCTCCCCTATCTTTAAACATTTATTATATTTCCTCTTATTTCTCCTGACAGCCACCTGTTCAACTTGTGACCTGTTTGTAAAAATCTGCACACCATCTATCAGAGGGATACAAGCACTTACAAACTTCTGTTCTGTGGGCATTGAGTAAATTATTTCTTTAAGATCATATGGCAGATCTATAATTAATTAAACCCTCCATGATATTAGAGCAAAATAATTTCGCCTTTCTAAAAAGGTAAATGTAATTTGCCGATCTGGTATTTGGAAGAATGCTTTCCCCAAAATCAATTCCTTTAGTTTCCAGAGAATAGAAATGAGAAGCAATCTCATTTTAATTATATCTCTTTATTGCTAACAAAGGAATGATTTATGCAATTAAATTAACTGGCTAGAAAATTATTCTCAGCTGGGCTGTCCTAATTCTTTGCTTTCTGAATTGCAGGCTCTTACACTTCTCTATGTAGATTAATTTTTCTGATATGCAAACAATGCTCCTTGTGTTCATTTTTAACATTTTTTATTCACAGCTCCCCTTTTCTTAGTGTCAATGACATGAGTAATATTTGTGCACTGCTGGGCTCTGATTCAGGCCTTTTTTATGTAGAAAGATTGGGGAAAAAAATCTTTTCTTTTGAATCTCATTATTGCAGAGCAAGGTTTTGAAGTTTTCTTATCTATTGCTGAGAAACAGCAGCAGGAACATGGAGGGACTGCAAAGATGTCAAAGGATGCAAACTTTTGAAGGAAAATGTATCAGCACTGAGGAGACAGGTGAATTTGCAGTTGGTGTTAAGAAAGCATTTTTTAATGTATTCCTCTTAAACCTCTGTCTCCTTGCAGCCAGGCAAAAAAGCTGAAATACAAAGTGGGGAAAAAAGAAGAGACAGATTTATGTTGTACACAGATTCAATAGGGAAAGAATTTGGGATATTTCTTTTTTTTTTTTTTATTCCCCTGCCTAGGATTACCTTGCAGAATTACTGGCCAGAATGTGAGCTAGAGATATTTGGGCTGAGGGGAAAATTACCATGTAACAACACATTGTGACCATGTGCCAACACAGCCTGACATCTTCTGAATGGGGCATTGGTGTAATCTGCTGCTCTAAAGCAGCAGTGAACATATTGCAGAGCACGTGTTGGCTCTGTCTGAGCTGTCCTGCCCTGTATCAGTGGAGATGTGTCAGCTGGTCAGGGTTTGCTGTGCTGGCACTCTGTGCTGCTGTCAGATGGCTTTAAACTGAGCTTTAGGATGGATGTTAGGAAGAAATTCTTCCCTGTGAGGGTGGGGAGGTGCTGGCACAGGTTGCCCAGAGAAGCTGTGGCTGCTCCATCCCTGGGAATGTCCAAGGCCAGGCTGGATGGAACTTGGAGCAACCTGGGCTGGTGGAAGATCATCCATATTGCCATGGATGATCTTTCAGGTCCCTTCCAACCCAAACCCAGGCTGTGATTCTATGGAACAAAGTTAAAACACAGAGTTTTTCTCAGGGTTGGAACGTGGTGGTTTGGGTGTGGCAAGGTCTGCACTGTTGGGATTCTGAAGGCTTTCAAAATGCCAGATAGGAAAGATCAAGTTATTATCATTTGGGTGGGACAATGAAGCATTTTGAGCCTCTCTCTTTGGACTGAGGATCATTTTTTCCTCTGGGCTGCTGGGTGGGTGAGGGAAGGGGCAGGTGCTGCAATGCCTCTATTGACTGCAGTTGTCATCCTTGAGAACACCACTGTAAAATCAGCATAAACTGAATTTGCTTAGCAAGTGGGATCACACTTATTTATTGGAAGAACATTTCCCAAAGAGCAGTTGCCCTTGGCTTACTGTCAAAGAGTGATTTTTTAATTTTTTTTTTTTTTTTTTAATTAAAAAAAATAAAAATAAATTTTTCCCCTAGTTCTGCAAATTCCCTGCACTGAGTTCAGTTCTCCTGCATGAATACCTTGGCTCATACAGGAAATAATCCCTTGCAATGCCTCAGGAAGATGCTGTGAGGTGTGAATTTACCAGCAGTCTGCAGAGAAGGCTTTGAGTTCAATATTATCTATACAGCAAGAATGGTTAGAAATCAATAAGATGAAATTCATGACAAATGCTACCTTTAGGGAGGAAACATCTGATTAAAAAAATGAGAAACAGCTGCCTAGGCAAGCAGCACTGCAGGGAAGGGTTTGGCTTCAGAGTGAATCACAGATAAGTGAGTCAGTGATGTGCCTTTAAACAGAAATCTTGTTCCTGGAAGCATTAATAGGAATGTCAGGAGCAAGTTGTGGGGTCGGGGGAGAGATATGACTGCTCTGTGCTGCTTGGTGAGGGCTGGCAGAATGGATCCAGCCTTGCAGCCTGCATTTCAAAAGCCAAGAATGGGGAAAGAACTGGGAAATCATGATCTGGGGGATAAGTAATGACAAGCCTTACAGAGGGAGAAAATTAAACTTCACTTGCAGCAGGAGAGAATTAAGCTGATACCAGGAAAATCTGAACCACAACCTTCAATTCTCACATATCAGCCCACCTGGAAAAGTCCTGGAACCCTCTGGATGTGTCCTTTGGCCCCCCAGCTCCACCTGCTTTTAACTCCTGTTGCCTGCCACCTTTTTCATTCTGCTCTGGCAGCAAATTCCAGGGAGAGCTGTTTCTGGTGATGGCCAGGGGAAAGGTTTGATTTCTCAGTGCCAGAAATCCTCTTTTGGAACAAGCAGTGGGTGTGAGGAGCAGTGTAAGCAAAAAGATGCAGTTGTAATGGAGGGGAATGAAAGGTAAGGAAGGAAAAGAAACTAAAATAAGAATAAAACCCAATAAAAAACCACAACTGGAGGAAAAAAACCCCAAACCCAAACAAACAAACATCCCTCCTCCCCAAAAAAAAAAACCCCAAAACAACAACCCAATGAAACCAGAAAAGAAACCTTCAGAGTTGATGATAAGGTGATGCTCCCTTGCAATTTGGGCTCAATTCTCTTCCAAAGGGCATACTGGGACCTCTAGAACGGTTTAAATGTAGGACTGTAGGTTTGCAGTGACAATTTCAAGGCTCTGCTCTTTTACAGTCTGAATTCTGGACTCCTGTTCTGTTCCTTAACAAAGGAAATGAGTTCCCCTCACATCCTCTAATAGAATTAATCACCTCTCCATGGGCCATTTCCCAAATGTGGCAGGATTTAATTTCCCAGCGAGTGCTATCCCGATGAAAAGCTGCCTTTGGTAAGGTGGGGGATGTCTCCTCTGCAAAGCAGATCTCTATCACAGGTGCCTGTTGGCCCTGGGAGCAGACCCCTGTGCCTTGCTTGCTGATTTATCCTGCCAAGCCAGCTGCCTGGGAATGCCCTTCCCCTCTGGGATAAGATTTAGTGCCTTGTGAAGCTCCTCTAGATGTGCTCTCTGCAGGTGCTTTTCTTCCAGATGAGATGCTGCTGAGACAGCAGTAAAACAAAACTGGGTGGAATCTGAGAGCCTTGTGCATTTGCCCAGTTTCCTTAAAACAGGAGAAAATCACTAAAAGAAAAGCCCCATTTTTTGCTGTTGATTCATTCTTTTCTCTTTGCTGTTTTGTTTTGTCCAGTGGGCTGTTTTTAAAATCTGATATCTTCTGCTCTTATTCCTGCTGAGGTTCTCACAAAGCAGGACCCAGTGAAATGAAGTTTGGACTTGCAATATTTCAATAAAGCCAATTTTAATTTTTTTTTTCTTTTGTTTCATTGTGTAACATAAAAAAATTTAATGAACATTTTACTGCAAGTTAAGCAAATGGTTAATATTTTTCATCTTGAATAGCATACTTTTGTTTATATTGGATTCTGGATATCAGAGTGCTGAAATCAGAGGTTAATCTGGTTCACCGCACTGAAAGAGATGCAAGTGCTGGAAAGCTTTCTGTTGACCTTGTATCTTCATTTTTCCTGACTTTTCATTTCTAGTCTTCCCCATTTCCCAGTAAATTACTGAGACATAGCTCCTAGCTGTGTCTTACTAGCAGCAGAAGAAATGAAGCAGTGGAAAATATAGATAATACAGACCATGCAATTAGGCTGTATGGCTGTGCATGCCTGTGTGCTTTCTGTCTCATTGCATTTCAGAGGGAAATTCTGGGCAACAACCCTGTTTCTCTGGCCTTTTAGAACCTATTTTGTTATTCCTGTCAAGATCTAGTTCAGAGCTGGCTGGTCTCATCACAAGTCCGACCTGAACCTGCGGAGATCGGCGTGGCCGCTGTCCCCAAATTGGCAACAACTGCTCTGGCTGAAGATTTGCACTCAGAGACAAAAGCCAAAACATCCCAGTGAAGGTATTTGAGTGTCCCCAGGCTGCCACCAGCATCCTCTTGTTCCCTCTGTCCCACACCCAGTGTCCTTCAGGATGGACCATCATCATCACTTGGGCTTTGTTCTGTTGCTCATCAGGCCCAAACTGTTTTCTGCCCACCCTCAATCTTCTTTTCCCCCCTTTTTCACCCAAATGAGCTCTTCCTACAGAAATCTCAGTGTCTGGAGCTGACTTGGCCACTCTAAAGGGCTTCAGCAAAATGTTAAATATGCAAATAATCATAATAATTATTGCTGGTAATAACAGGAGTAGCCTGGGATTTCTTTATATATATTTTTTTTTTTAGATTCCTCTGTCCTTTGCAGATGCCACTTTAATGCAAATCAAACTTTGTGGATTGTGTTACCTATTGAAAAATAGTTTCAATTAGAAATTCAATTACACTGTCTTGGGGGGGATGGAACTGACAGTTTCTTTGAATTTTGCACGTTATAGAGGGCTCCAAAGTGCCATAAATCTGCTAATTGATTTCTGTACCTGTAATGTTTGATTAGGTGTATTTTATTGTCTTCTTGGTTTTAATTAACCCCAGGCTTGTCAAAATGCTTCCACTGACAAAGGATATATGATGAACTGAGATAAACTCTATTAACAGAGGCTGACTTTTGTCAGTAATTGCTATCGTGCCTGAGAGTTATTAGAAATGATCACACACAAAGAAACTGTACTTTTGGTAACAACTTTTATGGGTTGTTATAAATCTGTTGATTGCCCCCTACACGAGGGAGATAAGCAACTGTGAATGACAAGGGGTCTGAAGGAAAAATCCATCATTTTCTGGACGTCCCTTAAATATTAAGAGTGACAAAACAGGAAGAGTTATGAAGTTAAGAGTTATGAAAGCACCAAAAGAGGAGAGAACAATTAACATTCCTATTTTTACCCCCTGTAAGGGCTTGGTTTATGTAGGATCTTTAGATAGAAATATATCTAAAAATACACAGAAATCTGTGCATAAATGTTTTTGGGTGAGCTGCAGCTTCATCTGTTGGAGCTCTGGAGCTCTGTGTGGATGTTTTGCAGAACACAAATGGGATTACACTGAGCAGGAGTAAAGGCACACAAAGCTGTGACAAAAGGGACAGACTTTGTGCAAAGTATTTGTTAAAGTTAATGTGAATACTTCCTACAAACACCAATAGATTAATTTGTAGTTAAGGTGAGGTTTATAAGTGTTGTGGGATTTTTTTTAAATATATATATCTATATGTAGGGTGAGCACACAAAGTCCTCAGGAGCTACAGAGATCTATTCTCTGTTTTCTGCCAACTTCTGTCCAAGCTTTGGACACTCTTGGCTGGGCAATTTAAAGTTGCTTAAATAGCTCTTCTGTCTTGCTCAAAACAGTTATTTTTAGCTTGATTTTTTTTTTTTTTTAATCTAATTTTAAACTGACCTTCATTTTCTTTGCTCTTTTCTCTAAGAATTATCCCAGTGACTTGTAGAAGTGTGAGTGGGCATGGAGAAAGGGGGAGCAGAGTGGAGCTTTACCATGTAGAGGACACTGCAGTCCTCAAAGCTGTTTTACCTCAAAGCATTAGGACATCCAGCTTGTTTTTAATATTTTGGGGAGCTAGGAAAATACCTCTGGAGCTTGCAAGGTGTGAGATTCTCTCTTTGCTGTCTTAATTTAGCCCAAAATAGATTTTCCTAGTGCTTGGGGCTTTTTGGAGAAGGGTAGAAAGGGCTGCTGTGTGTGGGTTTTTTAGGGTGGGGAGGCACAGCTGGAAGTGATGCCATGGGCATAAGCATCCTTCAGCTCCCAGGGAGAGGGACCCATTTATTCTGCTGAGCCTCAGAGGGTCTGGAAAGCACATCCTGCTCAAATCCCAGCTCCTGTGGGATGCAGGACACACAGGGCAGGGGTTCTTTGATTGAATTTCTTGAGTGAGAGCTGTCACTGATTTCTGCAGCCTGACAGGATCGGTAGTGCTGGACCCCCAGCATGGCAGAGGTGGGATTTTCCATGGGATCCTCTGCTGCTGGGGGTGGGGAACTCTCACAGCTGTGAGTTGTGGTCTGGCCTGATCTTTTGTGAAGCATTAGAAGAGTCCTGGACATCCCAGATCTTGAGATGTGGGAGTGTGAGTTGAGAGCAGGAGGGGAGGAAGAGCTGAGGATGCTCTGTTTTGAGGAGCTGGGGCAGATCTTTTAGCCTTGGTGTATTGGGGTTGTCTCTGCAGGCTGGAGAGCTCAAAATAACCTGTTGTATGTGGTATCCCAGTGCTGTGTCACAGAATTTCAGCTGTCCCCATTAATACCTCCCTATTGGCAGGTTTGGAAGCTGAACCTTCCTTTTTGTTTGCCTTGGTTACAGGGCTCTGTTTCCAGAGATTCCATGCAAGTCTCGTGTGTGTGAGGGAGCACACATATATCTATATTCCCTCTTGGGGCACGCTGAAAACAATCCATTTCAAAACCAGGTGTCCTTGTCTCTCTTGGCATCTGGTTAAATATCAGCCAAGTAGGAGAAGGTAAATCCTAGGATGCTTTAACCACTGCCGGGGCCGTGGAGCCCCTGGGCTCCATCTGATGGGATTTGAAGGTCACGGTGGCTGCCCACGAGTGAAAGATGTGTCCTTATTCCCCATAGATAAAACAGAGCCAGGTGATCTGTCTCAAGGTGTCCCCAAAGCGAGCCAGACACCAGTGCTTCAGGCTGCCGAGAGCAGAGGTCGCTGTTGAACTGGAAATGGAACTGCTGAGCCTCTCCAGGACCACCTTCCCCCTCTATTGTCCCCAGCCCTGTGACACCTCAGGCTGCTGGGTGAAAATCCTCAGCCCCTTTTAGGAATCCCCATAAAATCCCCCCAGTTGCCCAGGTGAATTCACATCTTATTGCCAGCATTCCTTTACTGCTTGGAAACACCTCGGATTTTAACTTCTCTCAGGAGAAAAAAGCAAATTAGAGCTTTCAGCAGAGACTGTGGATGCTTGTGAAAGTCTCTGGGGCACCAAATGTAAAAGTGTTCTGTTCTTTTCCCCTGGATCAGGACTGAGGAGCACAGTTTTTCATGTTTTCACATTTGGATTTAGGATGTTTGTTTTACCTTATCTATATTACATTCTCACAGACAGCAGCTACTCCTACACACTAACCTAACTAGCTACAAATGGCAACCTCAGGCTCTGTCCACAAGGCCTTTTAAGCATAAGCCATCCAATTATCAAATGCCAACTAATTTATTTTTACTTTTAACCCAATAGCCACACACATGTGTTCCACACTGTGGGCTTTTTCACCATATTTCACAATATTTCATCATATTTCACAATATTACTAAAATCCATGAAGAAGAAGGAAGGCAAAGACAAACCAACACCCAAGAACCTCTATCTTGTCTCTTTTTCACTACTCTATCTCAGACTCTAAAGTCTGTATTTTTCATCCAGTGACTTAACATAATTCTATCTAATTCATGCAGTCACATTCCCAGTTCCTCCACTCAGTTTTAGAAGCCTTCTCTTCTTAAGTCTCTTTTTTATCTGGGATAAAGGGACATTTTCTGTGCCTGGGATTCCAAAACCTGTGCCTTTCTTCAGGAGGATGATCAGGAAACTTTGGCAAGAAGGGGCATCTGTGGCAGCATCAACCTGGGAAATAAGGAGTACTTCACATCACTAATTCAGTACTCACAGCAGCTTGGGATCCAGCAATTTGTTCTCAATTGGTTTATTATAGTCAATACTTATTATTTATAGATATGAAAGACAAGATCTGAGCCTTTTGATGTTGTAAATCGATACAGATTCGTTCACTCCCCAAAACTGCAGGGCTACAAATCCTTAGTTAAAACCTCAGCCTTTTACTTAGAACTGTAAACTTAATGTGGATACCTTTGTCTTGGCAGAAAGAGGACTGCCATGAATCCCAAAATCCTACAATTCCAGCAGAAGGCACTGTTTGGCTGGCAAGGTTGGCATGGTGAGGTTATTTTGGCAAAGGTGCACAGCCAGGACAGTCTCACTGAGAATTATCTGTGTTTGTGTTGATCTATTTAGCCCCTCTCTCCTTGGGAGCAGAACTCTGTGTTCAAAGCAGTGGGAGTGCAGGAAACACCATGGTGTCTAAATAACTTGTAATGTTACTGCACAAAAGGTCTGAGTTAATGATCCAGTTGATTTACAAGTCAACTGCATGACAACAGAAATTAATATTCGCTGATGAGTCAAACTGAGAGACTCTGAATTATATTTTTTCCCCCTCTCTCATGGTTCTGTGTCAGATCTGTGAGTTCACACACCTGTGCATGGATCAGAGGGTGTCTGGGGATAAAGAAACATTTGATGAACTTTTGGACCCTCCTGAAAAATACAGTGTAAGAAATCTCATGTGAAACTGTCCAAGGGCTGTGCTGCTCTGAAAAATGTCTTCTAATGCCAGTGGTGAGTAGGTGGAAAAGAGGATCCCTGATCAAATGTGGCTTTGTTTAGAGGGCAAAATACAAGTAGCTGAGGCCAGATTCTGCTCTGTTTTGCTTCTGATTTATTAGTCAGCTAAACTTGCACCATTGTAAAATCAGAGTGAGAGAAAAGCTGTGGTTATTAGGGGAAGAAAGTGGCATTTTAAAAAATAACATTAAATTAGCAGATTTGGAGTTAAAAATGGGCTGTTCAGTGAAAGCTGCTGGCTGTGGCATTCCTTGGCACCTGGATGACTTTAGTCAGTCCAGCCCAGCCTGAGGAAGGAGAAAACCCCATAAAAGCAGAGATGTCCAATATGCTGTGCTCCCTGAGGGGAGAGGTTACATGAAGAGTTTCCCATCAGCCTTGGGCCACGTGGGGAAAAAGGAGTTTCAGGAATTGTGGGATCAGAGCATCATTATGATTGGAAAAGGCTTCTAAGACCACATCCAACCACTCACCCAGCACTGAACCACGTCCACAAGTGTTGCACCCACATGTATTTTTAATATATTCAGGGTTGGTGATTCCACCACTTCCCTGGGCAGCCTGTTCCAGTAGCTGGCCACCATTTGGGTCAAAAAGTGTTTTCCTAATATCCAGTCTGAGCCTCCTCAGGTGAGACTTAGAATCTCCTCTCCTCCTATGGCTTGTTCTTGGGAGAAGAGACCAATTCCCACCTGGTTATGTCCTCTAGGCCAGGGAGTTGTGGAGAGTGAGAAGATCCCCCCTGAGCCTCCTTTCCTCCAGGCTGAGCCCTCCCATCTCCCTCAGCCTCTCTTGGTGCTCCAGACCCTTCCCCAGCTCTGTTCCCTTCTCTGGACTCGCTCCAGCCCCTCAATGTCCTTCTTGCAGCGAGGGGCCCAGAACTGGACACAAGGATTTGAGGTGTGGCCGCACCAGTGCCCAGCACAGGGGGACAATCCCTGCCCTGGGCCTGCTGCTCACACTCTGGCTGCTACAGTCCACGTGCCCTTGGCTTTCTTGTTCACCTGGGCTTTGCACCATCCTTTGTCCCTCCTTGTACCTCCTTTATCCCATCTTTTTCTCAAGAAAACGGGGAGAGGAGCTTGTTTGAGCTCTTTGTTCTGCTGCTCAGCACTGGCAGGGACTGGATGCAAAGTAAGATACAGAGTTCCTGGCCCTGCTTTCTGCTCTCCAAGGCCCAGCAAGGTCTGTGACATCCCCAGGCTGTCCCTTGCCTGTGGCTTCCCTTGCAGAGACAGTACTTAGCAAAACTCCTGTAATAGCCTTTTTAAAATGCTCTTAACCCAGTTTCCTCCCAAACAGCCATATGCTGTGAGCTTTGGGAGGGATTGAGAACATGAGAAGGCTGCTCTTTTAAATCCCACAGAAAGGAGGAAAAGTGGCATTCTGAGTGCCTGCAGGCAAGGAGTAGAGGAATCTCACATGGGTTTTGGGGCAGGAAAACCCACATGCCCTCACCAAACTGAAGCCAGCCTCCCCCAGCAAGCAGTTTTCCTACTCAGGGAAAATGTGAGGGAAGCCTCAGTTGCTGTTTTTGCTGTCAGGTTTTGGGTGATGCTCTGGGATGCTGCTGAAACTCGTGAAGAAATGAGACCACGCAGAGGGTGATGAGCTCCAGAGAAGAACCAGATGCTGCAGAGCTGGAGCTCAGCCTCCTGCTGAGTAACCACTTCTCTCCCTGCCAGGGATGGGGAGATCTATCCCAGCTGTTAGGGAGGCTTTTGGAGGGTGCTGAACCAGCCAGGTGCTGTCTCCCAAATCACTGCTGTGGCCTGTGATTGGAGTTAGTGTTTAATTGGGGAGTTAAAGCCCTTAGATTGGGCAAGCTAAGAAAAGCTTCAGATGCTGGGTCACAGACACCCTTCTGGCAGCCACGCTGGGAAGCTGCTGATCCTAGACTTAGGCTTGGAGGGGCTACATGTGGCAGGATCAGCCTTTCCAGGACTTGCAGAGTGGTGCTGAAACCCTCCTTTCCAGATGGTTTGGTGCCAGTGCTGTCCCTCAGTCTGGATCAGCACGTGAGGCTCTGGTGGCTGCCACATGGAGCTCAGCCCTGCCTGGGCCAGGAAAGGGAGCAGTGCCCTGTGGCCAGAATGCCTCCATATGGATGAGAAAGAAGAGTCTGTCTCCATAGCTCTGGGTGGACTTTGTGCAATGAAGCTGAAACACCAGAAGGTAGGATTTCATGTGTTTGCACCAAAGGTCCGTGCCCAGTGCATAAACAGATTAAAACTGGATGTGTTTTTTTCACCTGGGACACCTGACCTTTGGTCCTGGGGGTTTTGCAGCCTTGTGCAGGGGGTGTTGCATCACAGCACCAGGGAAATGAGGGCAATGTGTTCTGTCTCCTGCTTTGGAGGTCTGTGAGCTATTCTGCATTTAGAGAGTGCCTGAGATCCTTTGTTGCATCTGTGGTTGAAGGACAAAGCACAGTGATGGAAGCAGTTCTGAGATGCAGGATCCAGAGGTCAATTAGTGAATGAGCAGGGATAAGAAAATGGAGGTTGAAAAAGAGTCAAAGATATTTACAGCCTGCATGGCCTTCCCTCTCCTGGTGCTTTATTTTTAATGGCTTGCTGCTTTTACCTCTCTTTGTTTAATGAATATATTGCTGAGTTATTGGAAGCGCAAACTGCATCCAAAAACAGGACACTCAGGGTTTATTATATTCATATAACTCAAAAACAGCCAAATTGATTTTTTTTCTTTTTTCTTTCCCCCTCCTACTCCTCCACCTCATTTTTAAACCTTGCAGCAGGCTCAGTGGTAGTGACAGGTGTGAGACTGACAGCACTGGAGATGAGAAGCTGTGTTTAGCTGGTGGGGAGGGCACCCTCTTTTTCCTCCCCTGGTGCTTTATTCCCCTCCAGCCACCTCTCCCTGTGGCTTGGGGCAGGGACAATTTGGTTTTCAGCTCCCCAGTGCTGCTGGAAGGGCTGTGGGAATATGGGGTTGTCCCTCTCCCTGTTCCCTTTGTGCTGGTGTGGTCACCTACCCCTGGATGACCAGAGAGTGGACACACTTAGGACATCCTTGGTCAGCACAGTGTGAACTTGCAGCTCTGAGAAGTCTGTGGGGGAAAAAAACCCCACAAAACATTTAAAATGGTTTCTCTGGGTGTTTTTTTTTTTTTTAAAAAAGCATCTTGGTGAGCCTCCAGTTCATCAGTCTGTCCAGGTAGTACGTTCTGAAGGGACAGAATTAGGTATATTTGGAGGTTTCTGCCCTCTCTTGGGAGTGTTCTCCTGGCTGGAACAGGGATGGATGTGGCAGTAAAGTGTAGGATAATTTTTGGAGCCACAACAGCTGCTGGACTCTGGGACTTTATCCCACAGCCACCCCATCTCTCTGATGGGATCACAGCACCCATAGGCTTCAGGGACAACCCTGCCCTGTCCTCCCGGGATGGAAAAGGGACAGGGGAGGAAACCAGGGGCTAGGAAGATCTCTGCTCTTGGAGAGAAATAAAAGAACCCACCCTCAGTACGAAGCAGCGAGAGGTTTCCAGCTCAGCCCTGGTTAATGAGGGCATTTTGATCTACAATTGTTGACTGCAGAAAGAGCCTCCCTGATAAAAGGGGGAAGGGATGTCCTGGGGGAGAGGGTCGCTGAATATGCATGGCCCCGGGTCTCTTTGTTTAGCTGATATCTGACTATATTTATTCTTCTAGATTACACATTCTGACTGCGGAACAAAGGGCTGGCAGGAGCTGCTCTCTTGTGCTTAATAATTTGAGTGAATTTACATTTCAATGCAGCCCTGTGCCACTTCCCACCCCCCGTGGAAAGAGCAGAATTTCCCTGTTGCGGGGAGGGGGGAAAAGAAACTCCCACCGCAGTGGCCAGGCTGGGAGATTTATTGCTGTTCCTCTCTGAATTTATTCCTCGCCAACCTTGCACACGTGTGCCCACCCGCCTGATGCAGAGATGTTTTTCCTCCCCATTCCAGACTTGCTCAGCCAACTCTGCCTGCCCCACCTCCCTGCTGAGCTCTGTGATTCATCCTCCAGTAATTAACCATCAGCAGCACAGAAAGTACCTGCCTCGACACAAGTGTGAAAAACACTTCTGCACCTAAACGGGAGCCGGACTGAAGCTTTCCACTTCGAGTGACACCCGGGGAGCTGCGAAGTGACAAAAGGAGTTGCCAAAACTCCCCAAACACGTGCTGGTTTCTGTGCAGCATCCTTTGCGCTGTACTTTGGGGTCTGAAAGCACAAAAGCCCCATTTGCTGAGTCTGAGTTGCTTATGGGGGGTGTGGGGGTGGCAGGTTTTTCACTTGCTGGGCTGACCAGGATCCTTGGAGCCCTGCCTGCAGAGAGTGCTTTGACCTGCTTGGCTCATCTCTTGCTCCTCAGCTGAATTTTCCCTGCTCTGCATCCCTGAGTTTATCTCAGAGTAGGATTTTTGCACAGGACACTCGTGCACACAGGATCCTGTGTTGGCTGCCACCCTCTCCTTACTGAGTCCCAGTCCTGCAATTTAATGTTAGGAGAGCTGCACAGTTTTCTCTTGCCTGCCTGATAATAACTTTGCAGGGACTTTATACACTGATAACCCCAGCATGCTACACTCCATTTGGGTCTCTCACCACCAGCTGCTCTGCATCAGCCCATTATAACAAACTGATTATAGCCACAGCTCCTCATTGCTGTTTTAGAGGACATCTCTGCTTTTCTTGAGCTTCTTAGGAGCTGGGCTTTGGGGCCACAAGCCCAGTTTGGGGTTTGCCTGTTGAGATGTGGCTCAATTAATGCTTTTCTTTCACTTACTGTCAAGTCCCATGGTGTCTCACATGGTGCAAAATGAGAGGGATCCTCGCTGCTCTTGGGGAGAAGAAGAAGAAGAACATGAGGAAAGTGCTTCTTGAAGAAGCAGAACATGAGGAAAGTTCAGCCTCAGATGCAGCTGAGCACAGCAGCAGCCTCTTCCAGAAGCTCATTGCACCTGAACTTGTGCCTGTGGGCAGCCAGGGGATAGAGACTTTTGTCCTGAATTAATTTCTTGCCATCTTTTTCCTCCTCTTTGAGCTTGTGTGAGGAGATGGGAGTTGTTGGGCTGTGAGCTGCTCCTCCCATGTTGGAGGGAAGTCAGCTTCCAGCAGGCTCCATATGTGTGACCAGTGGCTTTGAACACACTCAGTTCAGGCCTCCATTGCAACCTGAGCTGCAAAACAACTTGGAAATGTGTTTTATAGCTGTGTTTCACCTTTCCCATGTGGAGAATGTGTCAAGCTCTCTGTGGATGTGTCCCTGTACTGCCCAGAGCTCAATTCCTGGCTTGCAGAGAGCAAGGCAATGATCCCAACTTAGCCAGTGAGAGCTCATGCATGTGATGCTGCTCTTCTTTCTGCTGACATTTCTAGATGTTGGTGTTCTGCAGTGCAGAATGCAGGGAAAAAAACGTTTGAGGAACATGGGCAGAACCAAGACCTTGCCCTGTGTCCTGCTCCAGCACGACAGAGGGAGTTTCCTGCCCTGCATAAATGGTGAGACAGTGTGTGGTTGTCAGCAGTTCTGCCTGAAAACGCCTGCTGGAGCAGGTAACTGTGTTTGTTTTAATGGCTGGATGTATACACTCATTATTTCTCCTTGGTTTTGCATTGTGAACATGCAGAAACGTGGAACCATACATATGTATGTTCCATATCACACACAAATACACAGCCTGCAACACGCACCAGCACAATGCAGCGTTAAACCAGGGGGCTTTCACTTCTCTTAATTACCTAATTACATTGATTCTTACATTCTAGTACGTCTTGGTTTTTATCTGAACTTTCCAGAAGGTGTAAGCAATACACATCTTGTCACATCCCATTTTCACACTAGCGCTGTTGCTGTATGAACCATTGCTCGAAATAAAACACGACGAGAATAGGCAGCCATCTGTCTGGGAAGCACATGCAGTCCCAGATGGCAGCTCCTCTCCTGCTTGCTGGTAGCAGAGTCCTCTGCCTGAGGAACACAGCAGAAATGTGTAACAGTTCAGCAGGGATATGTAGAACGTGTGGTCCTCCCCCGGGCTGGGGCTCCAGCGATGGGAGGGGAGGGAAACTTGAAACTTGGAGCACGGAGCCCATCCCTAAGGAGGGCAGGTGTTCATCTCACTCACTCTGTGCTCAGCTCTCTGGGAATGAGGTTCCCCACCCTGTCTGTGTGAATATTCCTTTGGAATGGTGATTTCCATCACGGGGGCCTGATGGAAAAAGAGCCCACAGGACCTTGTAAAGCCGGAGGGAGGTAAAAGCCCCTGAGCAGTTCTCTCTGGACTGCCCACACAGGTGACTCTGCTCGGTTTGCAGGCAGCTTGGTCACCGAGAACTGGCACATGCCAACCTCCAAGGGTCACAAACCACCTCACAGCCAGTGTCCCTCCACCAAGGAGCTGCCCTGTGTCGTTCAGGACAAGTGACACTGCTGCCACCCCTCAGGCAGTGCTGCTTGTGAAACCACAGCATGGCAATGTTTCCTGCCAGCAGAGGTGAATGGTGATGAAATACCTCTGCTTAGCAAAGCCTGGTCATTTCTGCTGGACTCGGCATCCAGGGGTTCCTTTCACTGATCAAATTTAGCAGAAAAAGCCCAAGAATGTGTAAAGCACCAAGCCTGGGAGTGGCTGGGTGAGAATGCAGCTTCCTTATTCTTTAAACTTTCTGCCCCTGCACACAGTTTTTAATCTGGCCTGAGGGGGGGATAAAGGATATCAGGACAGGTTTCTACAGAACTGAAGAATACAGAAGAAATTATCACAAAAGGAATGACAGCCCTCGGGAGAGGCACCCAAAGCCTGGTTTTTGGCTGTGATTTTCACAACAGCCTTTAGAAGACCTCAGCAGTGGTTTTGTGAAACAATTAAGAATTTCCTTGTAATTTTGCTTTGCAAAATCATCTCCTTCCTGGATTCCAGTTTTCTGGAAGAAAAAGAAGATCTGAGCAGTGGTTTTGTGGAACAATTAGGAATTTCCTTATGTTCTTACCATTTGGCTTTGCAAAATCATCTCTCTGGGTTTCAGTTTTCTGGAATGTCTTCCAAGACTGTCTCCATTCCCAGAAAAGTCTTTGCACCATCTAATGACTTTTTAACCTCGTGATACCTGTTCCCATCTGCAGTTTTTCCACTGGGAAAAGCTCATGGATGTGGTATTTTACTGCAGAGCTTGGCATGAGTCCTTTTGCACAGGGTGAAGCTGCCATGGGCAGGGACACCTTCCACTATCCCAGCTTTCTCCAAGTTCCATCCAACCTGGCCTTGAACCATTGCAGGGATGGAGCAGCCACAACCTCTCAGGGCACCCTGTGCCAGGGTCTCCCCACCCTCACAGGGAAGAACTTCTTCCTAATGTCTAATCTAAACCTAATATCTTCCTAATATCTAATCGAAACCTAATATCTTCCTAATATCTAATCGAAACCTAATATCTTCCTAATATCTAATCTAAACCACTCACATGGTCAGGAGGAAAGACAGGGCATGCAGGACAGGTCCTGCTGAGATTGTGCAGAGGATCAGATTGTTTTGGATGCAGGAGAAAAACAACTGCTTATTCCTTCCTCTCGGAAACGATTTCGCCTTGGCCCAGCTTGTGCAAAATGGAATTAGAGAGCCTTGCTGAGCACCGGGAGCTGGCGGGAGCCATCACTCAACCAATTCATCATAATGGGAGCCTGGTATCTAATAAGCAGGTAATAAATGTGCTAAGTGTCCACTTTCAGGTTGCCTGCTTGCCTCCCCCCTGCCTAGACCCTGGGTTGCAGCTGCTGGCAAGGAGATGTCACCCTGGCTGAGGAGCAGATGATGCTGGAGCAATGCCTGCCTGGCTTTTCTCTCCTGCCACTCTGTAGGGCAAGGTGTGGGGCTGGGGAAGGAGGTTAAGGCAAGAAAACCTCACCCCAGGGAAATCAGGCCTGGAGGCTGCAGTGGGGCTTGGCTGATCTGGGAATGTCAGGCAGCAGGTTGGGGTAGGGAGCAGGGAGGGTTTTGCTTCGTCACTGAGTGTTTTGTGTCTTTGGTCGAGGTGCTAAAATTATGATTTCTCTGGTTTTCAGTGCATGGGGTGATGGGCAAAGGGCAGCTGGAGGCAGGTGCTGAGGAAGTACAAGGGGATGTTGAGTAGAGGAAGCACAGGATGATGCTGCTCCTGCCCTGGGGGAACAGCCATGGGACAGGCTGTGGCAATGGGGAATGGTTTGGGTTGGAAGGCACCTTAAGGATCACCTAGTTCCAATTCCCTGCCATGAGCAGGGACGTGTTCCACTAGACCAGGTTGTTCAAACTCCCATCCAATCTGGCCTGGAACACTTCCAGGGATGGAGCATCTACAGCTTTTCTGGGCAGCCTCCTCCAGTGCCTTCCCATGCCCCAGAACAGGTGGTACCAGGAGAACCTGGGCCTGGGATTGGAGTCACAGAAGCTCGAGGGAAGCCCAGGGAAGTGCCAGCAGGTGGCTGTGCTTGCTGGGGGACGTGGGTTAGGGGAGGTGATGACAAGCCCAGAGGAACAGATCCTCCTCTGACCTCAGGGAAACCTCAGTGGATCCCAAGCAGCAGCAAATGGGAACACATGGAATTGCAAGGGTCTTTTGCTGGCCTCAGGCAGGAGGGACTGGGCCAGTAGAGTGATCTCTGTGCTGGGGCTGGGGACAGCCCTGACTGGAGCAGATTGCAGGAAACAAGGACCTCTTTATATCACCCAGGGGGATGCTGCTGTCCTGGTCCCCGCTGCTCCTGCCCGCGGGGCTCTGAGGGGGAGGTCAGCGCCGCAGGCCCCGCTCGACAAAGCAAGGAAGCCTTTCCCTATTTGTCACCGAGCTCTGGGGCCTTGGAGGTGAATCAGATGTGCTGCATTAATAGATCTAATCATGGCAAGCCTTGGTGGTGCTGGCTGGAGCAATCTGTTTGGCAGCTGACAGCGAGCTCGCCGCGGGAAGCGCCGCCCGGCCGCGGCTCCGCGGGACAGGGCCTTGAAGGTGGCTGAGCCGAGGTTCTTTCCTTTGATGCCTCAGGATTTTAGCTTGTATGTTTTTCATATATTTGTAGTCCTGTGATTCTTTAGTGTCTAACTCTAAACTCCACATACAGTGCTGGCTACTGGCTTCCCATTTTGGTCAGACACTGCAATTCCCCTCCAGGCCTGGGGATCAAGGACACCTCACTGCCTCAGGCCCTGAGAAATGTAAATAAAAGTGAGTTGGGGGGAACAAACTTGGGATAAATGACTTCATTACCTGAAAGTGTAATTGGAACATTCATCCCCAATATGCAAATGGACAAAACTTATAAAAGTGTGAAACCCATGACCATCATCCACTTTTAGCTGTAGCCTAAAGAGCTAGGAGAGCTTTGTCTGCCTTAAATGTACCTGAAGGCCCTTCAATCAATAGAACTGCTTTTTATTCCCTTAACTTTTTCTGTCCTCCTCTTTTAGGTAAACCCAAAAAGGCATCAAGTGAAATCCTTGTCTCAAGCTCGTGGGTGGCAAATCCAAAAGAGTGGATTGCAGTCAGGCAGATTTTGGGTTTTGGAGAACATCCCGTGCTTTCAGGGATTTCTCTTTCCCTTGGTTATCCTTAAGGAGATCTGCTGCTCCTTTTACTTCGCTGGCATCCCCCAATTTTGCATTTGTCTTCCTTGCTAATGCTGCAGTTGGTGCCAGTGCTGCCTGGGGTTTCAGACCAGGCTGGGATCAATAGGGGAGCACTTGCAAGCATCATATTAATTGAGTCTTATGTTGAGAGCCCTTGTGCTATTGATTGTAACAGTAACTTCAGCTGGAATTTGGGAAGCACTTACTTGAAGTCGAAAAAATGAGAAGAAAGCAGAATGCGGGGTGATTGCATTGACTTCATTTCCAGAGGATTACACTGTAATAATTGTGTGTGTCCAGTCTGCTTTCATTACTTGTCCCTCTAATGAAAGTACCAGGAATGCTTTCAGATTTCAATATGCAGGATTACAGGGCTTGCTTGGAGCAAGCACCAGAGTACAGTGGCCAAGAGCAATATGAGAGACTTTATCTTAATAACTGGCAGGAGATACCCACTCACCCTGCTGTCTGCCCCACTCACATCCTTTTCTTTGCCTTCCTTCCTCTAAAAAAAAAATTTAAAAAAAAAAATAAAAAGGAAACAAAAATGCCAATTACTGACTGAGAACATGAATTTTTCATTGACCTCCTGTAATACCACACAAAGCTCAGGAGCCTGGAAAGTAATGAAATGAGATTTCTTCAAAGAACAAATGAATGAGAGATGATGACTGTCTGGACCAAAAGTGAGATGAGGCCATTGTCAAGGGCCTGGCTTTGGGGTGAGGGAAGGACAGGGGGGCCAAGAGGGATAACAAGGGGTGCTGAAAACTCATCACATATCTCTACTTTTTGTTCCAGCCCAGGGGTTCCCCTCTCTGCAAGCAAATGCTCAGATTATGGGATGGTGTGGGATGCCCTGAGGGGCTGGGACAACCTTAGCATGGGGTGTGCAGATCTGTAGTGTTTTGGTTTTGCTGTTTTTCTTCTTCTCTGACACACAGCCTTCCACTGAAGCTCTTGGTGTGGGGGAAAGCACCCCAAATACACCCAGGCTGGGGGTGCTTTGTCTGCTAAATATCCTGCCCTGCTTTGCAGAGCTCTTTGTGGAGGTGTCCTGAGTGCTCAGAACCCCAGATTTGGGACCAAACTTGCTGGGATCTTGCTGCCATGCCAAGGCTTTCTGGGACTTCTGTTGTTTTTAATAAGCTGCTTTGCAATAACCCAACAAAAGCTGCTCTCAAACTCATTGATTATTTTTTTATAAAGACTCCCCCCACTTTTTTTTTCCTTTTTTTTTCTTGTTGTTGTTTTAAGATGCTGTCAAATTGCACTTCTTAAGATTCATGGTGGATCTCCTCTGCCTGACTCTATTACCCAATTTAAATACACAACAGCAAGAGGGGTTGAATGCCACTGTGTTAACATGGTGCCAGAGACCTCTGCGAGGTTGTTTGTTAAAAGCAAATTGTACCTGTTAAGGGGCTGGGAAGGGGAGCACAGCTGCTGTTAACTGCTTTACCAAATTGACTCTGACTCATTCGTTTCAAATGAAAATTGAAATGCTTTTGACTTCTTCTTTTTCTTCTCTCCTTTTTTTTTTTTTTTTTTTTTCCTTCATCCTTCCAGTGGCAAATTTGCTTTACTT
>NC_031777.1:1810786-1812211 GCF_001522545.3 Parus major | reverse complement strand
ATCTTCTCCCTCTTTTGACTTCTTCTTTTTCTTCTCTTTTTTTTTTTTTTTTTTTTTTTCCCTTCATCCTTCCAGTGGCAAATTTGCTTTACTTAACGCTAAGTGGGGATCATTTCTTGTGATTACTGAAAAATGCATCATAACTTTTGATTACGCTGCTATTAAGGATGCAGAATGGCAATTGCTGCTGCTCGAGGAGAGGGAGAGAGAGAGAGGGAACGCTGCTGGAAGAGCTGGTGTAACCCTTTGCTGTGCCGAGTGCTGTGGAAAAGGTGCAAATGCTTCTCCTCTGGGGCCCCAGGCTGGACAGGAGGGACCTGAGGGTGGAATTTGGGCTCCCTGCGAGTGGACACCAACACAGGTGACCCCGGAGGGATGCAGTGATGAGGGCTGGAGCATCCCTGAGCCCCTAGAAGTTTTCCTTTTGTAAGGGTTAATGAGCCTCTCTTGAAATGAAAACACCTTGGGAAGGCTGGTTGTTGTTTGGAAGGAGGAAAAATTAAGAGGATGGAGAGGGAATAATGCTCCTGGCAGCAGGATCAAGGACAACCATCCACCCATCCCCAAGGGTTGTGGAGACATGAGCGTTTCTGCCAGGGGCTTTCCAGCGGGGAAATGGGAAGAGAGGGACCGTGGAGTGCCCAGGGACCTTGTCCTCGGTGCTGGGGAAACTGAGGCAGGGAGGGGACGGTGGCAGGAGGAATTGCTTTACCTTGCAGCGTGGTTTTCAGCAGAGAAGGCTTGACCTCGGGACGAGTGCCAGTGATGCTGATGAGCTTTCTGGAGGTAAAAGCTGCCTGGATGGGGAAAAACCCTCCAGGACAGCGCAGAGAGCCCTTTCCCAGCTTAGGGAAGGTGTAATGGACATTTCCCTCCTGCTCCTCAGCACGGGGGGCTGCAACCAGAGAGAGACAGAGCATCTGTGGGCTGGTGCAAAGCCGTGTGTCCAGCACTTCAGAGGATTTGGGGGCTTATTTGGGAGCCGAGGAAAGGAAGGAGGCGACATCAGAGCCTCCCAGGGGGTTTGGTGGCCACTTGGACACTTTGCATCCCCTTTCCAATGAGCTTCGCTATTTATTCCGCACCTTTTGTAGCTCTCCCAGGGCACCACCAGCCTCCTGCGGCTGTTTTAGCTCCGTGTTCCCACTCTGAACTACATTTCCCAGGGTTCCAACCCTCCAAAGGCTGAGCCGCCTCCGAGGGAGACGCAAGAACGAGAAATGTCGTAGGCTGCTCTTAATTAAATCATAAGCGCAGGGAGCAGCCGCATCAGCTATTTGGGATAGGTTTGGGAGATGGAGCTCCCTTATGAATAAGGGAAAGCACTTTTTTTACCCTTTTTTCCCTTTCCCCCCCTTTTTTTATTTTTTTCTCCCTTTCCCCCCCTTTTTTTATTTTTTTCTCCTTTCTCCCTTTTTTCTTCCC
>NC_031777.1:1802538-1809604 GCF_001522545.3 Parus major | reverse complement strand
CTGCAGTCCCTGTTGCCCTGAGGACTGCTGTGGCCAGCTGCAAACAGCTGGCTCTGCCTCATGCCTTGAAGGAGCAGGGTTGTTAGTGGGAGTGAAGGATGGGTGAGCTCCGAGGGGCTCTGGGATGCTCAGCTCTCTGTCCTGGCAAGGAAAACACTTGGGTGGTGCTGCAAGGCTGGAAAAGTTGAAGCACTTGGGCATGATCAGAAACAGAGACCATCCTGCAGAGCTAGGGGGTAATGTACCAGTTCCTAATGGTGAGACAGCCAGTGCCCTCCGAGGAGAATTACAATTTCTGCTTGCTTTTCTTCTTCCTCCCCATGCCCCAAACTGAGCCTGGTGACAGAACAGATGTGCCTGGTCCACCCAGCAAAACGTGCTTACAGGAAGGGGCGTTTTCAGACAGCACTGGCAGCTGTGTGGGTTGGCTTTCCTGGCTAGAAAACACACAGGAGATCATACTTTTAAAAATATCAGATTTTTACCAGCTCCCACCACTGTCCCACCCCCAGCTGGAGGAGATGTAACCCAGTCCCTGCAGCCCACCAAGCTGGGGTTTGCTTTGTCCTGGGAGCATCCTCCTGGCTGGAGACTGTCTTGGAAGGTGAACCAGTCTCAGCATCCCCAAAAGTACACCCATACATGCACACTTAGCTACACACACATCTATATATATATATATGTAGATCTGTGTGTATATATATATATATATAAAATACATATATATATTTTTTTGCTGGCAGCTGAGATAAAAGGGATATAATGAAAATGTAAACGAAAAACTTTACAGCAGGCATGGCCTGACAGAGGGAAGATTGATATCCCGTGATGCTTTGTCTTGATGAGACAATGAAAAATAACCACCACGGCAGCTGTGTCAATATCAGACTTGGTAATGCACCACTAGCTGTGGGTTTTTATTTAATCCGCTTTGCTTTAAGATGATAACGGTTGTTACTTTTCAATGCCTGTCTGTCAGCACCCTGGCATTGCAATATTCCTCCGCAGCTTTGCGAGCGGGTTTCATTTATTTTAAAATACCATTTCACACACTGCTGACTTTTAACAGTGTTCCATGTGAGTTTGGGAGATTGAATAGTGACAGAAACAACACTTTTTATGAGAATACAGAATATTAAAAATGGGGCACAATATACAGATGGCAGTTTTCACTACAGCTTGTTTTTTTCCCCCCCAACCTGCTTCTGCTACTCAGCTTCCCACTGAATGCATTTGTAGTAACACCATAAATGTCACTTTCGCTGACTGCCTTTTGGCATTTTATTTAAATGGGAATTCAGCACTTCCTGCTGCTGCTGCCACCGCTGCATCCAGCTCCTGCTCTGCAGCAGTTCCACTGCTCTCCTCTTGCATCCAGAGCGTTTTCCATCAGCCTGGATCCAAAAGTGCCAGCACCCTGGCTGTGGCAGGGCGATGGGGTGTGTGTGTGCACGCTCCTGGGTGTCCCTGGGTGTCTCTGGGAGGTCACTGAAAGCCATCCCAGAGAGGTTTCTGCTCGGTGGAATACTTTTTTTCGCTCTGCTTGGCTTTTCTGAGGTTCTCATCTTGCCAGCAAAAATGCAAACCCGTGTGCTGCTGTGATGGCACTGAGAGGCAGATGCTAGCTGGAGTTAGTAACTCTTGGTTTTAACTCCTGGGGCTCTTTTGGCTGCTTCCTGCCTAAAAATCTGGCTGCCTGCTTTAGCTCAGTTGCTGTGGTGTTGAAGGAGCCCTGTCCCCTCCAGGTTTCCTGGGGCAAAGAACAGTAAAATCTTCCCCAAAAGGTGATACAGTCAAATGGCACATCCCTCTGCAGGCCTGGCTGCTGTTTCTGTAGCCATGTGGATCTCCAAAACATCTCCAGAGCTCGGTGTATGAGGAACTGTGATGGGTGTCAGTCCTTGGCTGTCCTGATCTGTCTCCTGGAGAGAGCTGCTGCTCTGCCAGTGCTTTCCTGGGGAGCCACAAGGGCTGGAAAGCAACAGGGAAAGGGGTGAGCTGAGGGCTTGCTTTGATTTGCCCTCCATTTGTGTCTCAGAGTGGCTGGAGAGACCTCCTGAAATGTCCCTCCTCGTCAGGAAAGGACAATTTTGCTGGTTTCTTGGCCCCTGAGGGAAGAGAGTCAGCTGCCCCTCATGCCCTGGGTGCTGTGGCTCACCTCTCTGCACTCCAGCACATTTTTGGGGTATGGTTCTGTAAGCACAGGAGGATCTACACCCACATTCCCCATGCAATTCCTTCAGTGTGGGGAGGAAAAGCTGTGCAAGCCTCATCTTTGCTTTTATCCTCACCCTTCCCATCGCCAGCAGTCCTGGTGATAGTCTGTGACAACTCCCTGTCCTCTCTAACCTCCCTTCTAACCTCTGGGAGGGATGGGCTTCACTCCTGCCATCATCTTCTAATTTTTGGAGATGTCTGGTTGCCTGGTTGTCCCAATTCCTTGCACAACTTTGGAAATGTCAAAGCCTCTGCTCATCCAAGCTGGAATGGTTTGAATGATTGTGGCAGAGCCAGGAATCCTGCACCTCTGTGGAGAAGGAAAACTGGTTTTGTTTGAAATTGAAAATATTGATTTTGATTGGCACAGGAAGGGAGGTGATGTAAAATTTTTAGAGGTCTTGATTTGTTATTTTAAGGTAATGGTTGCAGGGAAGTTTTACCCATATTCCATCCAATGAGGCTCTGGGCAACGAGGTCCTAGGGGCATGTCTCCCTGGGTTGGAATGAGATGAGTTTTAAGGTGTTTTCCAACCCAAATAATTCTATGATTTCTTTTTTTCATGCCTATAGAGGTCCCTGACACCACCAAATGCTTCATCAAGTTCTCTCAGTGTTTTGGAGAACGATTGACGTGGGTTTATTTGATGCCTGTAAAATGTTTTATTTTAATCTTTGAGCTGGAGGTTTTTCACTGTCCAGGTGTACAAGGACATTGTATAAAATATAATGACCTCAACCAGTGTTTTTCCATCCTTCTGGCAACATTTTTGCTGTTGCAGATTGTGGAGCTGCAGGACTAAGTGCACCTGCATTCCTTGAGCCCTTCTGGGAGGCTGGAAATTTGTCCTTCTCTATTCCCCTGGGAAAAAGCTGCTATTTCTGGCTTTGCAGGTTGCAGTGGCATCAGACTCTCAAGTGGTGATATTTTAATGTACATAAAGCTGTTTTCCAGTGCAGGCTGGATCTGCTCCCCTCTTGGTCCCAGGAGAGCATTGTAGCAGGGGGTGGGAGGAGCAGAATGAGCCATTACTGAACAGGTTGACTTTCTAAAGAAAATGTGAGCTGTTTGAAAATGCTCCTACATGTGCAATGTTCCAGGCAATCCTGGGAGATGGATGAGCAGGGAGAGTGCAGGTGAGGCAGGCAGAGGCACTGGAGAAAATGCTGCTTTCTTGTCTCTGTCCCAACACAAATAATTTCCACATAAATAGCACCTATCTGTTATTTAACACTTAAATCATCCAAGTGTCCATCAGCAAGGAGCTCTTTTGTGCTGGATGCTCCACAAACATAAAAATGTGCACACAGGGAGGCACAGAGATGGTTTATGGCTCCTGTTTTAGGGCAGGGAGATGGTGCAGGTGACCTCTTCAGAGCCCTTAAGCCCCGTTATCTATTCATCACCCATTGCAACAAAGAAGAGTTGCACAAAGTTTATCCCACACCTCATCAGATCTGTGGTCTGGTTTCCTAAAGAGAACTTAGGGAAGCTAAACTTTCCTCCTAAACATCACCCAGCTACACCTGTGTACGTGTTGGTGTGGTGTAAGTCTGTAGTAATGTTGTATTTGCATGATCCATCAGGAAAAGAATAAAAGTGTGGCTTTAGCCTGTTCCTCTCTGCCTTCTTGGACATCAGGCAAGATGGATAACAGGGAAAACCGTCCTCATTTTAAGCTCTGCATGTTTTGGCTCTGCTGTAGCATTTCTTAAAAATATTGTCTTTTTATTGTTGCTGTTTCCCAAAGCCATGGTGTTTTCCTCCTGCAAATGCTTGCCAGGGTTAATTTAGTGGTTCCCAGCTCTACCTGCATGGCTGTGCCAGGGAATATTGCTGAACTCCACAATTCCAAGCGTAATGTATGACTTGCTCCTCAGGGCTCAGCTCCTTACCGAGCAGAACAGATTAATTAACCTGAGGTAAAGAAAGGAGGTCCCCTAACATCCCCCTCCCTCTGTGGATTTGTTTTCCATGGGGCAGTGGCACTTGGTGTGAAGGAAATGGGGATGTGGGCTGGGCAGGGGGGTGTGAGTGATGGTGACGTGGGACTCACAGTCACAGCTGTGCACTGAAGGAATGTGTCTTTCCAGTGATGGATGGGACACCCTGGAAACCCAACTCTTTGCTCCCAGCTTGGCTTTTTTTATCAGGGAAGCAGGGTTTTTTCAGCCAGGAGGATTTTCTAGGATGAAGTGGAAGGGATGCTGAGGCACCTCCCAGTTTGAGCTGTCTCTGTTGGCAGGTGCAGTTTACCTGTGTGAGGTGCTTCTACTGGATTCTCTTTTTTTACAGGTACACAGACCCTGTTTCCTCCCTGAGAATGTTCATTCTCCAGGAGCTGTGGCAAGTAGCAGATAAGTTTCTCCCCTTGCAATATTTCCTTAGGAGGAAGGGTTTTTTAACACACAACTATTGGTGAGTAGTTTGGGTATTTTGGAAGCAGGGCTCAGCTTGGCTTGTTGCACCAGCTGCTGGCTTTGTGGGTCCTGACAAACTTCATTCAGCACTTCTGGCCCCCATCTGACAAACTCCAGCAGAACATGGTGCACACCCTTGAATTCACCACTGCTTCAAAAGGTTGAGGTTTGTGTCACCACTGAGGGGGAGGAAGGACTCGCTTTCAGACCTGTGATCATCCTGCCCAGGCCATATGGGCATTGTGGCTTCTCTGTTGCACCACCTGGCCAAGCTGTCTCCTTTTGGCTGAGGGGGATGCAGAGTTAGCATCTCAGGGCAGGGATTCAGGTGTAACTGGCCTCTCCAAGCTTGGGATGCAGAGGGTTTTCAGGAAGAATATCCTGGGTGATGACTCCGAGCTGCAGGGACCAGGAGGCCAATTCAGCATGCACAGTGGGATTCATCCCAGCCCCCAAACTGGGACATCTTCTGGGCTTTCTGGGCAGGAGGTGACAATTTCATCCCAGGCCTGGTGCTGCAATTGCTGATTTTCCATCTCCCTTTAACTTATACCCCTGAACTTTGCTCTGGCCACGTAGGTGCTGAGCCTGGTGCGAGGGTCACACTTGTGAGGAGGTTGCATGGGTGGGATTAACCCTGCATTTCCCATGCCTTTTGTCCCAGGTCCCCAGCCCTGAGGAGCTGCAGGGGTCCCTGCACAGCATCCCACCCCTCTGGCACCCCAGGGCAAACTCCACTCCTTGTGTGGACAAAGACAGCCCGCAAGGACTCAGAGCTCTAGCTGGGGTTAGCGGCTTTCTGTGCAGAGCACTGAATCCCACGGGGAGTTTCCAGCCTTTCCATCATCTGTTGCAATCCCGTGGTTGTTATGGATAGCAATATCAGTACCTGGAAGCTCTTTGGTGGCAGTTGCTGTTTCAGAGGCTATTAAGCTTGCAGCTGAACACCTCTTTGTCTAAGCTAGCGCCTAATCTTTCACATGACAATATCTTTACAGCTAGACCCATCTGGAGCCTGAGTCAAAATCAGATTCACTTGAAACTGCAGATTTGGAGAATTACACTGTGTCAGCAGGGGAGGGGGGAGAGATTTTTGCTAAGAAGATGAAGGAGATATTTCCTTATCTGTGAAAGGCTACAAAATGGTGTGCTGGTTTTGGCTGGGATGGAGTTAATTTTCTTCACAGTGTGGGGCTGTGTTTTGGATGTGTTGGTGACACTGGGATGTTTTTGTTGCTGCTGAGCAGAGCTCACACAGATCCAAGGCCTTTGCTGCTCCTTGTGCTGCCCCACCAGCGAGGAGTCCCAGGGAGCTGGGAGGGGACACAGCTGACCCCAAGTGACCCAAAGGATGTTCCACACCATATATTTGATGATATAAAGCAGTGGGAAGAAGAAGGAGGGGGGGAATTCAGAGTGAAGTTGTTTTTTCTTCCCAAAAAGACACGTGCTGAAGCCCTGCTTTCCTGGAGATGGCTGAACACCTACCTGCCCATGGGGAGTGGAGGATGGACTCCTTGTTTTGCATGGAGTGGTTTTGCTTTCCTTATTAAATTGTCTTGATCTCAACCCACAAGTTTTCTCACTTTTATCCTTTCAGTTCTCTCCCCCACCCCACCGAGGGGAAGGAATGAGTGAGAGGCTGTGTGGGGCTGAGTTAAACCACGACAAATGGCAGCATTAAATCTTTGTCAGGAGATCTTAGCAGGGATAATGTCTTTCTTTGTCAAAAATCAACCCAAACAAACCAGAGATAATGGACATTTAGGTGAAAGCAAATGATCTATGATTTTTGAGCATGTGGGAATCTGGGTAATGAACTACTTGTTCAGATGTCTTCTTTTGAGTTCATTAGCTTTGTTCCACCCTCCACTTGGTATTTTAATATATATTCTAAAACACTCCTTGCGTTACATTCCTTTCCCTGTCTTTCAAAAACTGGAACAGCTTAGTTCATAGAATCATAAAATGGTTTGGGCTGGAAGAGAACTTAAATGTTACCTTGTTCCACACCCCTGCCATGAGCAGGGACACCTTCCACTATCCCAGGTTGCTCCAAGCCCCGTCCAACCTGGCCTTGGACACTTCCAGGGATGGGGCATCCACATTTCTGGGCACCCTATGCCATGGCTTCACCAGCCTCACAGGGCAGAAACACTTGAATTCTCTCTTGCTGGAGATCCGAGTTTGGATATGATGTGCAGGATGAAATAGAGGTTCACATATTTTCCATGCTGCTCACTGCAGAGCTGGGAAATTACTAAGCTGACACCTTCCGTTTGTCTCCGCGTTTGCAGTGCTGTGATGCCCCTGCCAAACGGGAGAGTTATGGATGGGAACTGCTGGGGTTTTAATCTTGGCTGCTGCGAGCTGGAGGCAGCTTTCAAAGGGCTCCAATCCTGTATTTCTGAGAGTTTTGCTGTTCAAG
>NC_031777.1:1777642-1802012 GCF_001522545.3 Parus major | reverse complement strand
GAATCCACAGCAAAGCCCCTGAAAGGAAAGTTCTGTGTTTTCTCCAGGCACAAACTTGTGGGGGTGCAGAGATGGAAGATTGCAAACAGTTCCTGAGTGTGAATAATTCCTCCTCCCCTCTGTGGGTTCTTTTTCTAGCTTACATTCAGATATATTTTTTCTTCTTTTTTTTTTTTTAATCTTCCCAAATACCAAGTTTTATACTCCCACTCCATCTCTTCATCACTCACAAATCCTGTTTTTTTATCCCTGTATTTTCATTGCTTATTTAAATGTATATTAATGTGAAGAATTTCTAAACAGTGCAGCACTTTGGGGTTTTTTTTCATCCCTGCCTCTATTTGTATTGGAAGGCAACTTGTACAACGTGATGTGAAAATACCCTCATATTTTCTAGTTATGCTTTATCTGTCTGGCTCTGTGGTGACCCTCTGACCAAATAATATCCTCAGTCACTTAGATATCCTCATTATAACCATTAGGTTAAGTGCTGAGCAGAAAATGTATATACTGTACCTTAAGTTTCTAATCACTGTGGCAGAGTTTAGATTGGTGCTATCTTTTTTTAATGGCCAGCAATTCCGTTTCTTGGATGAGGTGGTTAATTGGTTCTTTATTGTCTATAGCCTCAGCAAATAGGCTTTTTTTCCTTTTGTGTTTGTGAAAGCCTCTTTCCCTCTGTTTTTGGTGGTTTTTTGGGTTTTTTTTTGAGAAGAAATAGCAGGAAAAGGCTACAAAGTGCACGTGATTTTGCAGGGATTTAGAATTAAAAATCGCTTTTCCAGTGTAATGAAAAATCCCAATGAAGCAAGAATCTGTAAATGAATCTGAAACTCCAGCTGAGCTCTGACTCCTAAGTTGAGGAGAGGAACCATTGGGGGCTATGTGGGGGAGTGAAATTTAAGGAAAATTCAGCTGGAGATTTTCCATTTGTTGCTGGTTTCCAGGACTTTGCAGCCACAGAGGTTAGAAAATTATAATTATCCTTTAGCACAATTATGATGATTCTCATGTGTTCACCTACCACCAGCAGCTGAGGCTGGGTAAAAAAAAATAAAAGCTCCAGAAATAATTGAAGAGACCAAAATAAGGAGGATTTACGAATATTGTATTAGGAAATTTTATCTGTTTGAAAGTGCTGTGCTATTTTCATGGATCTGGCCTGAGGTGCCAGGTGAGTAAGAGATATTTGTGTGCATGGAGGAGCTGCAAAATCATGTTTTTTTATTAAAAAGATGAGCTGGAGAGTTACAATGTGTACTCAGAGGTGGGTATGGTGTGTTGGCTGAGCAAGAACTGAGCAAGAGCTGATGTTCCTGCAGGCAGGCAGGGACGCTCCAGGTTGTGAGAGTGACCCCACTCCAACTCCTGACTGCCAATCTGGGAGCTGGATGTTGCAAAAAACCCCTCTGATTTTCTTTGGGTGGCAGAGGAGGAGGGTTTCAAGTGCTGAAGTGCCCTTTGGAGTGAGAAGGTGATGCTGGGGACGCTGGTTTGTTCTGGGCTGATGAGGGCAGGAAATGCCAGAGCTGCACTTTCACCTTTTTGGAGTGGAGGTTGTTTTCCTTCTTAATCAAATTGAGGTAGTCCTGGTCTGCTCTGAGCTGTGGGCTCCAGCCTTGAGAAACTAATTCCTTTATTATTTATTATTATTACTTATTATTATTTATTATTATTTATTGACTTATTAGTGGGTCACTAATTCTGGGGAGGAGGGAGGCCTGGCATCTCTCTCCTGGGAGGTGTGGTGGAAAGGTCATGTGCAAAACAGGGTGAAATATATTTGTTTCCTCTGCCAGGTACTCACTCCTGTGCTCACTTAGCACAGGTGTTTACAGATGATGAACCCAACCCTCAAAAATCTGCTCCTATATTAAGTTTTTTGGAAAGAGATGCAACCAGTTTTGGGTTTCTGCAGGTGCCACGGTGAAAAATATATTGAGTTCTGAACAAAAATTAATCCAAGCCCTGAAAGGACTTACTTTGCTAACAATAAAAGTATTGATGCTGTAGATGTAGCAAGCCCTCATAGCTCAGTGAGTTTGTCTCAGAACTTGTTAATGAAGTTGTTTTGGAAGTATTTTTTTTTTTTACAATGAGGTTGATAAAATCCTGGCATAGGTTCTCCAGAGAGGAGGTGGATGCCCCATCCCTGAAAGAGTTCAAGCTACAGGGCTCTGAGCAGGTTGAGCCTGGCCCTGCTCATTGCAGGGAGGTTGCTCTGGGTGTCCCTTTGCAGATCCCTTCCAACCCAAACTCTTCCATGCTGGTAAAGTGATGACTGAATTCGTGTGAGACAGGAAAAATCGCTGCATGCTGCTGTTTTACAGAGAAACAGCATGGGATGAAGCACATTGTGAAGCACCAGTGTGCTGGGACAGGCTTTGGGGAGGACAGGGAGTAGCAGAAAGCTTGGAGGGACCAAAGGCATTGCAGCAGGAGCCTGCCTGGCTGTAGGAACCTCTCTGGGGTGGATAAGCAGGTTTGCAGCCATCCTCAGCCCAACAGGGAGCCATGAACACTTATGTTAGCTGTGCTTACAGCACGTTATTCCTTAGCTCTGCACTTACACAGCACCACTAAGCACCTGCTAATGCTCTGGAGGATTTTTAACCATGCACAGCTTGATTAAATACAAACAGAGCCAGATATTCAGGGGAAATGTGGCTGCAGTCACACAAAACCTGAGTGCCTTATGTGGGTTTTTTGTATCCAAACAAGCTCCTGGTGATGACACCACACTTTCTACCCGTGGCTGGAATAGGGTAGGACTAAAATTTTCCTTGTTGCTTTACAGAGGGTAAATAAAAGCAAGGGATGTGTTTCCTGAGCATGGGCAAGTCCCTGTGATTTACAGCCATGTGGGCAAGAGCAGAGCCACTTGTGTTTGGAGACCAGCTTGGAGAAGGAGCACAACATCAGTGAGACAGCTTTGAACTCTGCAAGGTGCTGTTGAAATGCCTCCCTCACCCTCTGTCCCGCTGGGATCTGCTCCCACAAACTGCTGTGGAAGTAGCTGAAAAAACCTTGTTTGAAAATCCTTACGGCTTTGTGGGTTAGGACAAGGTGTATTCCAAAGGTTCCCAGGGAAAAAGGAGTTGTTTCATTCACTGGAAATGCCCAGATGCTGGGTCCAGCCTGTTCCTGGGCTCTGCTGGGGTGGCAGGTGCTGGTGGGGTTGGACTGGGAATGTTCCCCCTGGGAAGAGACCATGGGAATTGCACGTGGAGGCCGAGGCAAGAGGGGAGCAGCGTTCTGAGTAAATTGTCAGCAGCCTTTCTGTGTGTCCTCCCCTCGCCTCTGCTTTCTCCTCACCGACATATCAGCGATGTTTATTAAGAGATGACAAGTCTATCAGGCCTCATAAGCAGCCTTTCACAAGGAGGAGATCTTATATCCAGAGAGCATCATCAATCTTGTCTCTGCTCTGCTCTTCTGAGCAGCTGATAGCGAGCAAGGCTCCATCCTCTTCCCCCCCCCCTTCCCACCCCTTCCCCTCTCCTCCCCTTCCCCAACCCTCTGCAGCACAGCAGGAGCCAGCAGGAGAGAGATTGGATTTGCATAAAGGGTTTGTGCCGAGGAGAGGGGAAGGAGCAGCAGAAATGCAGCCCCCACTGCCAGGGCTGGAGGTGGTCCAGGGATGCAGGATGAAGTGCACCCCAATCTCCTGCCCAGGCAGCTGAGGATGCTTAATTTTTGGGGAGACTGAGCAAGGTCAGTGGGTGGGTAGAGACCAGAAAATCCCCCCCTCCTTAGCTGAGGCTGGTGCTGTGCTGGTGGGGGCAAGGTGAGGAGTGATGCTGCAGTCCAGCTGTGCCCTGGTGATGCTCCTGCCCGAGGAAGAGCCATGCAGACCTGTTGTTGTCCAGAGAAACCACGACTGCCTCATCCCTGGCCATGCTGGATGGAGCTCAGAGCAGGGAAAAGTGTCCCTGTCCATCTAGATAATCAGATTATCTTTGAGGTCCCTTCCAAGCCAGGCCATGCTGTGGTTCTGTGACTTTTCTGGGTGCTGAGGCTGCTGGAAGAGGGATCCTGTGCAGGCTGAGCAGGTAGAGCAGATGGTAAGAGGTACAAGATACAAGTCCAGAGAATAATGTGCAAGGGTTTGGAAATCTCCTCTCAGAGCAGGAATCATCACTCCTGTTTCTATTTTACAGAATTCATCCTATCCTGTAAATAACTTTTCTTTTGCATGATCTGCACGCTTGACACTCTTGATGAGCTGATTGGTTGGAAAAAAAACCCATTTTTACCTTTCCTCCCTGATCAAATTAAGTTTCTAGTTATTCCCTCTGTCTCCATTTTCCACTTCCTTCATTTTTTTCTTTTCCAATCCTTACAATCCCTTTCCTCTGCTTTTATCTGAAGACCCTGACTATTTAGGACTAAATTTTGTGTGCAGATCCAGCCCTGAACAGTAAGAATGTGCTAAGAAAAGCTGCCCATTGCCTCTTAGAAATCCTCCTCTCACAGCTCTGCTCATGCTGGCAACGCCTTGGTCTCAGGGGAGAAGAGATGGATTTACTTTTGGGAGCTTGTTAAGTAGCACAGCAGTGAGCTTTTTCCACAAAGTTTTTTGTTCCCTGGTGTTTCCAAGAGTTTTATGGCAGAGAGAGGGAGCTGAGTGACCTGTGGGGGAGTGAATTTTAACTTGTGGCAGCTCAGATGTCCTCAGCTCCCTGTCTCCCATTATTGAAGACAACTATAAAATCACCTTTATCAAATATATATAATCCTCCACCAAGGATTTAGGCTATCAGGCTTGCAAGTGTGGGACGAATGTTGACACATCCTCGTTAAAAACGTTGCTAAACCTTGCATATCTGATGTGCTTTCTTTTTTAAACTAAAAACTGTAGACAGATAAATATAACCAGGATGCACCTCACCAAGTTTTGCAGAGACAGACAGTTTCTGTCTGAAGATGCATCAGAAGAGCTGGCAATTTCAAGGAGTTCCCATTAAAACTTTATGATGAGAAATTGAACACAAACCTCACAGAATATTTAAAGCATTAAAACTAACCCTGTGTGAAATTTCCCACCGATCCCTTTAGGAGGAGGCAGGAATTTATGTTCCTTTTTAAGGCTCCTCAAGCACAGCCTCGGCCAGGATGGCACAGGAGCTGCCTGTCTTAACAGATCCTCGTGGGACATGTGGTGGAGAGAAATATGAGGCTGTCTTGGAGGCATTTGGAGCCTGATCCCATTCCCTTGAGCTCGCTGGGAAATCTCTCACGGTGCACGGCGCCGTACCTGGAGCTCGAGCCCCAAGCTGCCAAAAGAATTCGGCTTGGATTGAAAAAAAAAAAATCTGAGGTAAAGAATTGGGAAGAGGAGAGGTGGCAGAAAACAGCTCTGAACAGAGTAAAGGCCTGTCAGGAAGGAAATTATTTGCTGCATTTATTGTTTAGGTGTGAAGGGATGGCGGGAGTTGCACCAAGGTCCATTTGATTCAGTCTGGTGTTTGTGATGGCTCCAGCCCTGCGTGGTTTAGTGGAAGGTGGAGGAAACTGAAGAGCAGGCAGCTGCAGGGGGGACTTATTCCCATTCTTCTCTGTCTTTCAAAGGTCATTGGAAGCCCAAGGGTTTATATCCCTTCCAAAATTCTGTTGCATTATGATGAGATGTCATTAAACTTGCTGCCTATAATGTGCCAACATTACCCTTTTGATTCACACACATTTTCCTGCTGTCCTTTTCCTTGGGAGTGGGGAGGGAACAGCCTGACATGTCTTTCCTCTGCCCTGGTCTCTCAGGATGCAAGGACAGGCAGTGCCAGCACTGTGAGACCAGGTTTGCTTGCTGTGCTAGGGAGACAGCAGCTGGTGCTGCAGGTTTTGGTTTTGTGAGGTCTCTTTTTTTCCCAAAGGGAGCTGCTGGTTGATAGGGGACCTTCTAGAGGGAAAGACAGTAATTCCTGGCTTCATGGGAAGTGCTAGACCTGTCACAGCCATGCAGCATCACTTCTCTGGGAGAGGTGTGCCCTGTCTCCCACTGGCCACTCCGTTGTGGCTCAGCCTGGGGAAATCAGGATTTCCTGAGGGAAATCAGGAATTGCAGCTTCTCCATCACTGCTGTACCTCTGTTTTGGTGTTCAAGGGGCTCCACATGCTTCATGTCCCCTCTCCTGGAGTAGGTGGGCACAGGGTTTTTCTCACACCCATGCAGTGCTTGGTTATTGATGAGTTTTCTCCCCTTCCTTTGCTGTTTTAGACATTTGCTTCCCTGGGCCAGGTCTGTGCTAGGAAGAGGCTGAGGAGGCTGGAAGAGATCACCTTTTGCTGTCTGAAGGTCATGTCCAGCCAGAGTTTCTCCATCAAACAGGCTTGGTGGCTCTGCCTCCTTTGGACAGCAATCCATCATGGGGTTCCCCAACCTCCCTGTGCACTCGTGGCTGGGAAGATGGGCAGCAGCAGCTTGGGAGAAGAGAGCTGGAATTGCTCCCTGGTCCCCTGAGATCATCAGGGCAGCAAGGGTCACTGCCAGGAAAGGCCACTAGGGAAGCACATGGAGGAGACCCCAGCCAAACAATCTCATCCTTTGCTGTGTCTGTGCTGTTACAAAACACTTTCCTTGTCAGGAAGGCTGTCCTGGGCCATGGGATGGGGACCTGTGGTCCACAGGGAGACCCTGCTCTGTGTAGGCAAAGCTTGAGAAGCATGGAGAAGCTGCCAGGAGACACTGGATTTCCTGGAGTGGCAGCTCTCTTGGAGCAAAATGTCTTTTCCACTGTGGCAGAAACTGTGGAATGCCACAGTTTTTGTCTTGCTGCCCTCAATGACAAAGAGGGAAGGAGTGAGAGTTTGTTCTATCACTTTGATATCGCTTAGGTTTTGCCTTTTTTCCTTTATATGTTCTCTGTATTCTTTGCACATATATTTGTAGCTCTGTAGCCTATTGTGACTTGTTTTCCCAGTGCTTTTCCATGGTCTTTCCATAGGCAGAAAGACAATTTCCAGAGCTCCAAGCCCCAGGAGTGCAAGGCTCCTGTGCTGTCTTGGAGAACCAAGGTTGAGAACAACTCTTTGAGATACATTTTCATGGGCAAAGTGCAGCCAGTGCCGAGGGGTGGGTCCAGAGAAGGGGCTTGACCTGGTGGGGAATTGCATCACCACTTGTCCTCCTAATTGGTGCTTTTTATCAATTATGCTAATTTCTTAAAACCTGTATTCACCCCAGGAGGGGGTGGGCTTCCGTGGATATCTTTCCATAACTTCCTCTGAAGGCTTTCAAGTAAAGATCCCCTTTTATTTTACCTCCTTACTAAAATTATCTCCAGTTTCATTTCCAGGAAACGGTGAAAGGGAGGGACCTTTTACAGCAAAACTTGGAATTCACATTTTGAAGAGCAGGAGAGATGGTGAAAATCAAGTGGGACAGGGCTCCTCAAAGGACAAAGAGATAAAAGGCGACAACTTCTGCACGTGTTGACTTAGGAAAAAGCCCCTTCCTGAATTAGAAACTCCACAGTGATGAAGCTCCATGTCTGGCACGGCCGTGGTTGTGCGATGCCTGATGGACCCCGTGGCCAGCGAGGAGCCTGTGGGAACATCCCTCTCTCCTCCCAAACGCCGTGACTCACGTCTGACCGCGGCGAGGAGCAGCTGCAGCCTCCAGGAGAGCCCCGTAATGAGGCCAAGATCTCCAGCACGGGGCCTGCTTTCTGTCAGCTCTTGGAGGAGGCCGCGGGTAATTACCTCTCCTGTCTGCTCCTCGCCGCCGCCGGCTCCGCTTCGGGTTCCAACGCTGGCTGGCGGGGAGGAGAGCGCTCGGATGCGCCGTTTAAAATTCTGATGGCATGTTGTCAGGTCAACATGCTGCAACATGGGAAAGGATTTTACATCCTAAGGACTGCGGTGTCATTCCTGCCTGCGCCGCTCGCCTGCTGGGGTTTTTTTTTTAACCTGTTTGAAGGGTACCTGGTGGGTTTCTCTGCTGTGGGGTTGTAGCTGTGCTGCTCTCCTCTCACCACACCTCTGGAGTCTGTGGTTGCCACCTCAGTTTGGTCTCAGGTTTGGGATATTCTGTATTGTGCTGGATGAGCTGGAAATGGCAGCAAGAAAGGAGGTTGAGAGGAAAGAAGCCCAGGTTAGAGATCACTAAAAATTGCTGTAAGCCTGATGTTAGCACCTTCACAGTGGGAAAAGCTTTCTATAAGGTTTGATCTGACATTTTATCAGCTGTTTTTGAGCGTGCAACCTTGGCTTAGAGCTTGAATCTGTGCTTTAATTGTCTACAGAGCTGGGTAATGCACCCTTGGTTGTGCAAAGCTGTGAAGGGCATTTTCTGTCGACAGAGAGAAGGGTCCTGGGGGGGAACACTTTTACCTGACTCTGGCAGCACTGGGGAAGGACACTTGGCCACATGAACTGCATCTTGCTCTCCCCAAGGCAGCTCAGCTGCCTGGATATTTTGTGCAGCCTGTGTGGAAAACAAACCATATCAAACAGCAGGGTCTGGCCTTGCTGTGGACTGGGAGAGAAATCTCCTTTTGTGTACTGCTGGGCCAAGGACCAGGTGTGTGGCCCTGTCTGTCCTTCTAGCTGCTCCTGCCTGTCCCAGTGTGACTTGAGCTTGGTAAAGGAATGGCACAGACCTTCAGCAGAGAAGGAAGAGCCCTGGTGCAGAAGTGGCTGAAACAAAATAATATTTTAAGCTATGGAGAGCAGGGTGAGTTTCTGCTGCCCACGAGCCAAGTGGGATACAAAGAGGGGAAGTGATGGGGTGAGGAGAATGCCAACATTTCTGTGCCTGAGTGCAGGTGTTCTGCTTCTGTCTCAGTATTTTGCTTCACCTGTGCCTGCCACCTTCAGCCTGTAGGTGACTGGGGGACACCTGTGTGGAAGCTTTGGGGAGCACAGGAACACCAGGCATGGCAGCACTGGAGCCAGGGTGGCAAAGGAGGCAGGTTACAGCATCTCCAAGAGTACAATCCCAGCCCTGTCCTGGATTTGGGGCCGTGGTTAGGAACAGGAGCAGGTCAGTGCCTCTCTTTGGAGCGACGAAACCTGACGCGGAGGGCACGGCGGCTGGGATTTGGAGGGTGGCCTTGGGACCCATCAGGGAATGTTAAAAATTTATTTTCCATCCTTGCCGTTCTCCAGGACTGTTATCCGTTCGGCCAGGAGGTGGCTCTGAAGCACGCTGTGGAGCCGGGCACAGCTTGCAGTAGCCAGGGCGACAAGGAGGGAGAATCTCGGAGCGTCACCAGTTGGCGATGAAAGGCAGATGGCCTTTCCTTGGAGCTTCCAGACGGGATGCCTGCGTGTCCTCTGACACACATATGCATTCCCAAACGCCCCTGACACCGTGTGCTCTGATGCAATGTTTAGGAAGTGGGGAACATGCTCCTGGTGCTGGTAACATAAGCTTGGCTCAGGCTGTCTTCTGGGAGCGGCGATGACTCCGATCGCGGCGCCGCGCCAGATGTAGGCTGCTCTCCAGAGCTCCAGACCTGTGGGGAAAGTTGTTGTGTGAGGCAGCCACCCCTGAGAGTGCAAAAGAGGAGCTGCTTTTGTACTTGCCAAGGTCCCCAGGGATGTAGGGCATGAGGGGCAAGGCCTTGACAGAAGTACAGAGAAGCATCGCTGCTGTCTAGGAAGGTTTTTGGCATCCCAGGCTTTGGAGTCCATGCCAAAACTTGTGCCTGGGACACACAGAGCTGCCAAGGCTGGATGACTTGCTCTCTGTCATCCTTGGGCAGTGCTGTGCCCCAGACAAATGGAAAACTCCAGGCCTTAGTGCTCCTGTGTGAGTAGAACAAGATCACGGGTAGCCCAGGGCTCTCTTCGTCAGTTCATGATCTCTTGTTCAAGAGCTCAAGCTCTCTTCATCATTCAGCTTCTTCAGCTGAAGCTTTGGGATGCCCTGGAAGAAGGGAATCCCTGCTCTTAGTGCTGTGATATGTTTCCTAGTGGTCTCCTGTGCTGAGGATACAGGGGGTTAGCCCTGGACATCTAAGTCTGCACTTTGATCCCCTTTAGGAGCTCAGAGAGGAGCTGGAGGACCTTTTACAGCAAAACTTGGAATGCACATTTTGAAGAGCAGGAGGGATAGTGAAAGTCAAGTGGGACAGGGCTCCTCAAAGGATAAAGAGAAAAAAAACAGGCCTAGAGCTCACCTGGGCGGAGCAGAGATGTGTCCAGTGTTTCATGGCAGCACCAAGGTCTGACACAGCTTTGTCTCTTTATCTCCAGTGCCCTAGCAGTGCTGGCCAGACATTCTGTTCCCTTTCTGCTCTGAGATTAACAGAGAGCCTTGCACTAACGTTGTGGGTTTGGAGTTAAGTGCAAATGCACAATGCCTGTTGGCTGCAGAGGTCTGTGCAGGACCAGGGGCTGCAGCTGAACCTCAGCCTCCTGTGCTGATGGCCCCTCTGCAGCCAGTCCTGGGATCCAGGACCAGCAATTGGGCACTAAAGAGTAAGGGCTTTAATTCAGCTCTAGAGCCTCTGCTGGCTACTGCCTTGTGCTTTGCCAGTGCTGTGTGAAGTGGAGAAAGGGGATTATTCAGCACCACTAATCCCAATCTTGAGTCTGGGAGCAGACTTTTGAGGACTACCCTCAACCCCAGGTCCTTGTTCACAAAATGAGCTGGATCTAGAATTTACAGCTGATTTGCTTCTCATCGAGAGCTGCAGGGCGAGATAAGCTGCAGGTACTGAAGTGAGAAATTCAAACCTGTTGCCATATTTCAGGATGTGCAGCGAAGCCTTTCTGCTCTCTGCCTCCCTATGGCTTCCTGGGGAGCTGGAGGGGAAGAGGAGAGATTCCCCAGGCTCCATGTGAGGTGCAACTGTAATTCAGTCTGGGTTGCTGGGCCCGGAGTCCGCTGTGGGCTGTTGAAGGAATTCGTGCTCTGCTAGGGTTAAATGCTTACATGAAATCAATAGAAGTTTTATTGCCACCACGTGATGTCAGCTGGAACTCTGCCACCCGTAATAGAAGCTGTGTTAGGTCTCCCCCCTCCCCTCCAACTACAGGACAGATATATTGGTCTAGACAACTGAAAAATAGTGGTATATTGGGAGGCTGCGTTTTCATTATGTAAATGGAGCTCTACAGGAGGATTAATTGATTATTCAGTTACTATGGATCTGTCTTGGATGTCCTGGCAAGATGAGAGGACCTGATGGAAGCTCTCCAGTGGCACAGAGGAGTCCTTGAGCACCCCCTGCTCCCCTCCAGGCGGTGCACAGCACGGGTGTGCTGCACAGTGCTCTCCCTACAGCAGGAATTGCTTCCCAGAATGGTGTAGGTGCCTTCATGCTCATGACTGGTGACAATATCTCTCTACAGGAGACAAAATCCTGCAAGAAATAGTCAGAACCGACCTGTTTTGTGCTGTTTGGAGGGACTCACCTGTTGACTGAGTTCTGCTGGTGGCAGCTGCAGACCATGCAGAGGGCTCCTGAGTAAATGCATTGCTGCAAGTGCTGGGAGTTGTTGAAATCAATCCATTTTTGGAGACTTGCTCCTAGCTTCAAGGTATTGTTTGAGCCCCAGCCCAGCAAGTGGATGATGCAGAAACAGAGGGGAAAGATCAGCTGGGGGAAGGAGGGCACCACAATTTTGTGAGAGGTACAAATATTTATTTCATAGGCGGCTTGAGAGCTCTTTAGAGTAGATCTTAGTGGACAGTGTGAAGCTCCAGGTGAATGTAGTGCTATTTAGGCATTAAGGTCAGTGTCCAAATATTTTGGATTTATGAATATTTTGGATCAGCTGCGTATAAGAATGGCTTACTGTGTGGTTGGTGCTGTTGCTCTGCTCTGGTTTCTAGGTTGTATCTGGGGCATTTTAAGAGCTGTCCTGTAAACATGGTCTTCACTGGGGTGTCCAGCTGTGGGGACAGCTGTGGAGCAGCTCTGCTCCCTCCCTGTGGCCCTGGAGCATTGGGGTTTTATTGTGGTTAAGCAAGCAGAGCTATCATGTCTTCCTAACTAGATATGTCCCTTCTGGTCAGAAAAACACATTATAGCACAGGGAGTATTTTCTGACTCAGAAATACCTGCACTGCCCTCCCCAGCAGTGGGAAATAGACCTGCACACTCTGTTGGGTTCAGGTTGCTGCAGGAAGAAAGGACAGCTGTGGTGAGATGGATGCACTCACTCTCTGCTGTCCTGCTGTGTGGGATATAATTGCTTTATCCTTCTCTGTTCTTCCAAAACCATTTCGATATTGCTGCCCAGATCAAATTTTGTGGAGAAACATTTTAGAACAAATTTTAGCCTTTGGCCTGAAATACATCACCTGTGGAAAGTTTTGCAAACAATCCTGATATTTGGAGTCTGGGTGTGGAAAAGCTGTGATATTGGACAAGTGGAAATTTAGATCCTTAGGAGTAAGTGCAAACACTTGGAACAGAGGGTGATGTATCCCCAGATTTGGGTGGGGAACAAGTCTTTGGGAATAGGAAGAGTTCTGGTGTTGATAATGCTGATGAAATAAAGAAACTTGTTTCTATTTCCATGCCTGTGAAATGGGAATAAATTAAAATTAAAGTAAGTGCAACAAACTCTTCCAGAAGTCAGAGTGTCTCGCAATTCTGCTGAGAACAGGGCAAGAAACTTTCTGGAGCCCCAGGTAAGGACCCAAAGAGATGAGATTCTCCTTTTCCAATGAGAAGAGACCAAACTGTGGCCAAGTACCCCCTGAATTGCACGAGACTGCTGCAGTGGTAGCTGTGAGATGGCTTTTCACACGCACATCCCGACACCATGCAGCCATCAGAGGAGACTAATTGTTAGACTGGCAGGTCTTTAGGTCGAGTCTTCCACTGAAATTGGAATTTCTGTAATTTATTTCATTTAAACTTGCTGCTCCTTTGCTCAGCAGTGGCTGTGGAGAGGCAGCTGAGCTCCTGCTTTGTGCTGCTGGCGCATCTCGTGCAGCACGAGGCGTCTTTGCTCTTTTCCTGAAGTCACCAAGCTCCCACCAAGATTTAAGTGCAGAAACTTTGGAGACACGAGGCTTGTTTGCAAGGCAGACATGCATCTCCACGTCCTGTCTCATGGATTCCCGAACAAAGATGTTTACAGGAAAAAAAAAAAAGCGCTAATGCTATACTAGGAGGAGGAAAGCATAATGTATTCTTCAAATGTTTGTATGTCAGCAAAACGCCTGCAAACCATTCAATAGATTAATCCTGTAGCTGGCCTAAAAGGAATGGATTTCTAGCCATAACTGAGATTGGGAAAAATTGATTTCCATGTTCTTGTTGACTGAATAAGATGAAAACAACTGCCTTGGCACTCATTGCTAGGCCAAGAATTCAGATCTCTGCTGCCAAACTGCAGAGCTGGGCTGAATACTAGAACCAGATCAGCTCAAGAAGTGATGAAAAAGGGGCTTTTCAGAAACCAAATCTTAAATATTTCCCATTGTGGAAATGGGATTTGCAGCAGATCATGGCTGCTAAAATATCTGGTGGCTTTGTGTGCATTTGTAGCTGGATGCTTTGGTCTCTCAGCCAGAACTATGAAGGCACTTCTGGTAACCAAAGATGTGAGAATGCCTTGGTTTAGGTTGTCCATCTAGCTTTTGTGTAAAATTTCATTTCAAGAAGCATTTCAAAAGAAGAAATTTAAAATACATTTAGGTTCCATGGAAGATACTTCTAAATTTTCTGTTAAGAAACTCTTAGTAAGGGGGATAATGAACTTATGCCATGGCTGAGTTGGAAGTGCTCAATGTTTTCCCCACCTCTGACAAAAGACAGTAGAAAAGATGGGAGAAAACCCTGGCTAGGACAGGATGTGACATCTGCAGGTGGGACAGCCATGCCACACTCTCCAGATCCATCTGTGTTCCTGCTGTGTAGGGTGTCCCCAGCTGGTCTTTCCCAAGTTTTTCCAGGCTGGATGAGCTGCATCCACCCAACCATCTCTTCAAATGCTTGGGACTGAGGGAGAAGACGTACACTTTGTTGTTACATCATTTCAGGAGCCTTTTTCCCCCCTGGGGCTGGTTCCCATTGGAGAACTCTTGCACAGAAAGCAGGGAAGGTAAGAGACACAAACTCATTTTGAGGTCCTACAAATCCCAGCATCTCCCAGATCCTCAGTCTCCTGTGTTGTGGATTAGGCTGATACGAAAACCCCTGTCCTGGAATTCCCTGGGAATCACAGCAGCTTTTGACTGACTGCAAACAGATCACTTGATAACCCTCAGTCTTATTGACACAACTCCAAAAACGCGCTGCAAAGTGTAAATAATAAATGTGTAGTATCCGCACCGGAGCAAGTAAACAGCGCCTGATGTTGTCTGATATTTCACTGGCAAGGTGTCCTCGGTGATGCTCCAGCAGAATAATTTTCCAAGCGAGTGGCTCTCGTGACAGGTGGATGTGCTGAGCTCACGGAGCCGGATCTGGGAGCTCTGTGCCGGAGATGGCAGCGGGAACACCACCACGGGTCCCTCCTGCTGGCTCCTGGCGAGCTCTCCCCGCGCTTGCTGACACCGGCCTGCCGCTAAAAGCTTTCTTCCTGTGTGGTGTGGATGTATCAGCTTCCCAGGCTGGATGACACACGGATTAATAATTCATGCTGGAGGTATTGACTGGTGGGAGCTGATCTGAGAGCTGTTAGGACCTTTGCTGTGGGGGAAGGAGCTGCCTTCCTGCTCAGGTGCTGGGGTTATGCAGGAAAGAGTCTTCCCACAGCAAAGTGGCTGCCAGATCCTCTCCAGGGTGACAGCTCTGGCAGCCAAGGCTGCTCCTTGTTACCCAGAGCAGGCTTCCATTCTGCTTTTTGGAGTGTTGCAACGTGGCTGGAGAAGCCAGACTATTGAAGACCAGCTTTCCATAACTTGCAGGAGGACTCTCGTGCCTGCTGGTGGCTGAAATGCCGAGTCTGAAATGGTTTTTGTGATAGGGTGGTGCTGAGGATGGACTCTGCAGTTGCTCCTTGTACAGCCTGCAGTCTTCCCAAGGGGATTGCAAGGCAGGAAATTGAACATTGGCTGGCCTGACCCTGAGGGAGCAGCATCCCCCTAGAAATTAATGTGATTTCCAGGAACTGGGAAACTGTGCTTTGCATAAATGTGAATTTTAAAGTGTGTGCTGCTGTGATCCTGGATGGAGGGTGCCACCCTCATGCTGTGTGCTTTTTTTTCTTCACCTGTTTGGCAAACATTTTCCTTCCTGGCCTTGTGGAGACACTGGAAAGCCTCCGAGGTGACCTTAAGGCTGCACAATAACAGCCTGCAGTGTCTGTAGTCATGAGTGGCAGACAGAGAAGACCAGGGATGTATGTCCAGGAATCCTGGGAAGCTGCTCTCAGCTCCAGCAGTCACAGAGCTCCCCAAGATCTGCCTTTCCTCTCCCCTCACCCTGGTGCCCAGGGTAACATTGCACTGACTTTCCCAAGTAAGATGTAAAACTGAGCTGATGGGCTTTTTGAGAGCAAAGCTCTGTTAACAAGAGCAGGGAGGTTAACCTTGGATTCCTGCCCAAATTGAAGTGGATATAATCTCTAAATGGCTCATAGCAAAATGAAATGCATTTATGAGGGAACGTGTCCCTCTCTCTCCTGCAGTGCTGATGTGCTGAGGGCAGAGGGGACAGAAACTTGTGGAAGAGTGAATTTTGTGCTGAACGTGTTAGGAAGCAAACCAGGCCTCTCTTTCTGTCCTCTAAGAGATCCAACAAAATCAACCTGGAATCAAGAAACAAAACCAACCTTGAATAGACCAAACCCTGGTTCCAGTCTCTATTTTGCTATCTTCCATGGGAAGACCTTGCTCATGGCACTTTCTGTGGGCCAGGGTTGTGCTGCCATCCACCTCTGTGTGATGCACAATGCTCCAGGCTGGAACAAGACTCCAGAGGACTTGGCTCAAAGGTGCTGTTCCTCTGTCCACCCTGGTCAGGGGCTGTGGTTAAAAGCAGCCCTGGGAAGGACTCACCCTGAGTAAAAGCCATGCACCAGGAGCCTGGGGAGCAGATTTGTGCAGTAAGATGGAATAAGCTGTCTGTCTGCAAGAGCTGTGCAAGCACTGGCTGCTGGGCTCAGAGGACTGAGAGCTCCCTATGCTGCAAAATGTGCAGTGGCAATGCAGGATCTCGATGTGCCTCGGTCACCCAGCAGCACTGGACCAGGTCCTGGGAAGCTTCCAGCCTCAGCTTCAGCAGACACGTGCTCTGGCTAACGCAAATGCTGCTTTGGAGATGCTGAGAGGTTTCTCTCCCCCCTCCCCTTAAAAAGAGCATATGTTCTCACTACTAACAAGCAGGTTTGCAAAGAGTCTATTTTTAAGATGATTACAGGGTATCAGTAGCTGTTCCAGTGTCAACTGTCGGTTTTGTTTCCTTGTCGGCAGTAAACTGTTGGCAGGTTTGTGCACCAGAGGTTTACTCCTTCCCAGCTGTAATTGCACAGCACGGAAATTATCACTTGCTCTGTGCCTGCCTCTGCTGGTTCATCCCTCTGAGCCTGCTGTTCGCCAGCAGCTCCTCCAAGCGCTTCCCACCCGCTGAAGAGCCGTGTGGTGGCTTCTCCTGCTGGCAGAAGACAAGGCCTGGCTAGATCTGAGCTGCAGAATGAGGCTGGATGTGGCTGAAGTGTACTCAGTATCGGTGCTTCCTGCTTTGTTGTGCAGGGAAAGAGCCCAGAATCGGGTTCCTTTCCCACTAAGGCAAACCCAGAGGTGATTTTTTGCAGGCAGTTTCCCTCGTCTGCCGTATAGAATGATACCTGCAGCTCTAGCTGAGATCTTCAGGGTGGGGAACATGGATGATTTGGTGGCTGGGTGTCTGGAGAGCTCTTCAGCTGGTGTTCAGACACATCTGGTGAATAGCTCAGCCTTTCTGCATCTTGGATCCCTGTTGGCAGGCAGAGCAGCACGGCCAGACTCCACCAGGCTTTTCTCCACGTGGCCATGGAGAATCTGAAGTCCTCTGATGGAATAAAGGATGTGAAGAGCTTCTGCTACAGCCAAACCTGTGCTGGCTAGAGGGCACTGGAGGGTTAACTCACACCATCCCTTCCATCCTGCTCCCACAGTGCTCAGCCAGAGGTGACTTATGGAGGAGGAAGCAAATAGGATCCTTTATTGAGAATTAAGGAAATAGCACTGTAAACACGTGCATCCTTTTATTATGATGTTTTTTTTCAAGGGTCTAAGTAACCCCATGATTTGTGACTGCAGCTCTGCGCACAGAGGTGACAGGGAGTGCAGTGGGAAGTGTCAGCTAGTGGGAGGAAGGCTCAGAAGTTCCATTCCTTACCCTGCAGGGCACATCCTGTAGGAAACAGCCACTTGAAGTACACTTACTCCTTTTCCCTTGACAGGGACGAGATGATGATGACGATGCCTGGGTGTGAAGTCTGCTCCATGGCCTTCAGTGCGAGTCCTTGGCACACCTCTGGCTTCAGGCTCGGCCTTCCCCCCATCCTGAAAGTTTCCAAGTGCCACCAAACTGATGGGAGAGAAACAATTGTTGTGTTTCCCGGGCTGACACCTCCTGCTGAGCATCCTTCCCTGCAGGAACGGCAGTCCCCTCGCGTTACTCCGGGGACACGCCGCCGCGGTGCTGATGGGACCAGACAGGATCCGTCACTGCGCTGATGTGTCTCCTCCACAAAAAATCCTAAATGACACCAGTGGCTGAGAGACGAGGAACAAAGGGAAAACAAATAAAATTATCTGCTCTGTTTGGTCCCCTCTGGTCATCTGTCATCCCAATCTGGCGTGGGGACTGCGGAGGAAGGCCGGGGTTTGAGGGTTCTGCTGGGGATATGAGATGGGTTTGCTTTGTTCACGTGAGACCAACAAGCCTGGCAGGCCAGAGAGCTGCTTCTGCTGGACTCTTTGGAGTCTCTGTCTCTGTTTTAGCTTGTTTCTGGTGTCCAGACTCCCCTGACTGCTGCCATAACCAGACCCTTCCAGTGGGGCGAAGAGAGGATGGGGCAGAGCTCGGTGTCGCTGGTGCTTCACAAGCGTCGGAAGGACCTTGCCAAGGTTGTGTGAGTCTCTCTCCCTGCCTCAAGGTAAGATCATCTCTACCTCTGTCACTGCTGTACTAATCTGTTTTTAAAGACCCTTGGGGATACAGGTTGCTCAACCTCTACCAGGATTTCTAACAAGAATAATTGTAACAAGCATATAAATTGTGTTGGCTTTTTTGTTTACTTTCCTTCCTTGCCTCAATTTTGAGCCTGTTGTTTATGTTCTGTGGTGGCTGAGGCTGAGGAAACATTTTCCCTCACGTTTCTAGGAGGCTGTTTGAAAGCTGCTCTCAGATCAGTGAGGACCAAGGTGGATGGCTGTGCTCCTCTGCAATGCGTGTGACAGATGTGTCACCCCTGGGCTTACTCTCTCCAAATGGTCCATTTCTGTCTCAAAACTCGGTGGCCAAAAGCAGAGCACCAGACTTATGATAAAAATCAGCCTTTAAGGTAAGAAGCTGAGATACTCCAGCTTGAACAAGATGTATGGGGAGCCTCTCTCATCTGAGGATGCTGACATTAAACCTTCAAGGCATCATGGCCTTAGCTCTTCAGAACTGCCTGTCTTGTTGGGCAGGGAGATTTCTCCCAGATGTGTTTTCTTGTTTGAAATTGTCTGTCGGAGTTTTTCCCTCTCTTTCCTCAGCAGTTGAAGGTACTTTAAAATTGGCTGGGTTAGTGCTTGTGAAATAGTCTGGGCTGTTCATTTTCATGGGATTTAGGAGTGACTTACTGTTCGTGTCCTGAAAATTGTTTGTTTTGCCTGGAGGCCATTTTGCACAGGAACTTAAATTGTTGGCTTGACTCTCCTGTTGTATAAGTTGTCCAAGCTGAGAGTTGTGTGTTCTATAACAACCTCTTCTTGTCTGTGATAGCAGCATTTTGAGACCTGCCCTAGTCGGAGTTTTGAGCCTCACCACTCCAAAATGTGCTGGAACTGCCTGATCTGGAGGGAGGAGAGGAGAGATGGGAAAGGACAGGTACTTCAAACTGAGGTAAGGAGACTACCAAACACAGGGCAGCCAGACCAGAAACACACAGATTAAGTTGGCACAGCTGGGCCAAAACTTTGCAAAACAGTCTTTCTGGTCTTGTAGGCTCCCCTCAAGGAAATGATTTTCTGTGGACCTCACTGAGTTGTGAAGAACTGTCTGAGCAGAAGAAAACACAACTTTAATTAAACTGAGAAAACAAAACATCCAGTTATTTATAAATGCCCCAGCCTGAGTAGCTGCAGACCTGGAAAACAGCCTTAAAAATAAGCAACCAGTAGCTCTAATTACCCTGCAAGGCCACCACCTTCTCTTCCACAGGCAGGGGAAGCAGGCTGGGAACTAAAGGTACCGGTGTGGTGACAGCAGAGCTTGTGAGGAAACCACTGGGTCTTGTCCCTGGGCAGCCCCAGTTAAGAAAGAAATACATCTGCAGGCTCCAAGTCCCCTGCCTGCTGCTGGGACTGCTCGCTGGTGATGACATCTCAAATATGTTTTAATAACCAGCGGCTGTTAATAAGTGCTCGCTACTTCACCAGCTTAGATGCATCTCTTTAAATTTAAACAGGATTAGATAAGGTAGGGAGATTATTAAATACCCAAATGAACATTAAGCAGATATATTGGAGGCTTAACAACTCTACAGCAGATTGTTAAATTGCTTTAAATATTTCCCTACTAGTCTGGGGTATTTAATTAAAACAACCCCTCTAGTCCTGTGTAACGTGCCTAGCAGGCTTACAAACCCTGCACAGGGCAGGACCTTAATTGGCAGTGTTACCATAAAGCTGAGCCATGCTCGAGGACAATTAAAAAACAACAGCCCCCTCCCACCCCCCTCCCCACCCCACTTCTCAAACCACCCCAAGCCCCTCTAATTAGTGTGAGAAATGACGACAAAACAACTCCGAGTGTCTCCAGTGACAGGTGCACAAATAACAAGGCTGATGAAAGATTTTGCAATTAAGATTGTGCTATGAAGATTAATGGGATATTTTCATAAACTGATGTAAGATTGCCTGTAACCCAGTTGCCTCCATGTAACTCCATCTCCTTCTCACCAGCACTTCTGTGTCTCTTATTTCTCAGATTTCCTTCACCCCTCTTTTTCAGTTTGCTGGGGGTTTTCATCTCCAGCACTCTTTTTTTCCTGGTGTCCTGTATTTCCTGGCATTTCCCTTCTCTTGCTTTGGCTGTTCTTGTCTAAATCTTGGGCTTCTGCTCCATTTAAACTTTCTGGCTGGGGTGGAAGTGGGGCTGTCCCCGTGTGGGGTTATCCGTGTGGTGTTGCTCCATCATGGGCTGTGTCCACTTCCAGCAGGTCACTATTTTCCAGGTTTGTTAAGGATCCAGCTGTAAAGCACACACCTGGCTCTGAAGCCAAGTGTGTCCATGGCTTTCCAAGGCCCATGGGTCACATTGTCCATGCTGCTTCCCAGCAATGCCTCCCTTGAGCGTGCCAGCGATTCTATTAACCCAGATTAAATGAGCATTGCTTGATAGGAAGCATTAAACTGGCAGGGGAGGAAACTGGGAGCTGGACCAGACACCCCTTCCCAAGCATCTTTCAAAGAGAGGGATTTGTCCCTCTCACCCAAACCTGCTCTTTTCCTAAACACATTTACCTGTTGCTGCCATCGTTGAGACTCGGTTACTCCTAATTGCCTCCTGTTATTCTTGATATCTCTGAGGCAGACCAGTACACAGGGAATTCACATTTTTTAATCTAGTGAAAGCAATGATTGGACACACAGCCTCCAGCCCTGCTTTTCTTCCTCTCAGCTGCTGCCATACACCAGGTTTGATGTCCAGCTCTTCAGTCTCTCCGTGCTTACTGGCAGCCCCTCTTCCCTGCCCTTGAATTTCTTTCCCGACCTCATCCTCAGCCCTCCCCGTGGCTTTTAGCTGTGATTTTGCTGTGAGGTCTCTGGGGGATTTGTTAGGACAGGGGTTCAGAGGCTCTGAGCTGGATGTAAGGGGCTGGAGGGGGCTCTTTCTTGTTGCTTGCTTTTTTCCCATTGTTTTTTCCCACTGCTTTTTCCCATTGCCCACGTAAATGATGTGTTAGAAGAGACACCTGCCCAAACCTGCACCCTGCTCCCCCCAGGGCCCTCTCACCAGCTGTGGGCCCCAAGGCTGCCCAGGACTTTCAGAGCTAGGGATGAACACTCCCATGCACTGGGATTTTGAAGTAGTTATAGCTGGGGCCCCCAAACCAGTACAACCACTTCCACACTGTCCTGCTTGTTAACTCTGCTGGAGAAGTGTGCAAATAAGACCTCAGGGAAATGCTGTTTGCCTCCTGATTCTGAGGCTCTCCTCTGTGTTTTCCCATTCCTCTATCCCTAGCAAAGGGGCTGTAAATTATTGTTTCCCACCGTTTGTGAACAGTCTTTAATTGAGAGTTTGCACAGGGCCAGTGGCTTGCCTCAGACACTTCTCTGTACAAAGGGATGCTGTGCACTCCAAATTCTGACACCTTTTCTCTGAGGTCCATGAAAAAACCTGGTGCAGCAAAAAGACAGGATTCCAGTCTCCTAAGAGAGAGGCATTAATTGGTGGTGACAGAAATATAGTTTTTCCAGAGAATGGTATGTGCCTGACAGTATTCCACTCACCAAAGCAAACAAGCAGAAATTAGGGCTTTCTGTCTCTTGTCCATGAGCCTTTTTGACTTGATATCTCCTTGTCTCTCCTCCTTTTAATTGCTCAGCTGTTGTCCTATTAGTGTCAACGCTTGGCGGGCGCAGGGGTTAGAGCTGAGATGCTCTGGCTGGTGCTCTGCGAGGTGTCAGCCTGGATAAACACAGTGCTTCTTTCTGTTCTCTCAAATCCCCTTTCCCACTCCCTCCTTACCTTTCAGATGTTGGAAAAAGCCAGGGAATGCTAGTGGAGGCTGTAGGTGTAGCTTTCCCTCCCTTGGCTTGCTGGTACCTGCAGCCCTGCTCCGTGACTCTTTGCTGGGTCAACTCCAGAGCTGAGATTATGCTGGAAACCAGCAGAAGGTTTCTGCAGTGAGATGATACTTCTTGGTTTGGGATTATCAGGGTCTTGCAGACTCTGAGAAATGCCTGGAAAACTCTCCTGGTAGAGGTGGTTGCTGCAGTCCTGCCTCTCTGGATGGGCAGATCTGCAGCCTGATCTCTCGGTCTCGTACTTTCACCTCGTGTGTTTGTGGTGTCTGGCAGTGAGCTGCCAGGCTGGCTGTGTGCTTTTTATTCCGTCTCGCTGTCCTGGTGACTGCACTGATGCTCAGTTCCAGCAAATCAACATTTTGGGGGAACTCTTCACCTTGTTAGCTTCTTGTCCTGGCCGCTAACACCTCCCAGGAGGCTGGTGCTTCCCAGTGGTGTGGAGCTGCCTTTTGGTGGAGGTGGGGATGTAGGACAAGGATTGGGAGGCCTCAGATGTACTTTCCAGGCTGAGCAGTTTCCCCTGCTGCTGCAGTCTGCTGGGATGTGCTGCACACGAGATCGTCCTTGGAAAACTCCTCTTGCCAAAAGCAGCACAAAAACTCTTTCTTGCTTCCTGGAAGAAGCTCAGACGGTGCCAAACCCAGCCTGCCAAGGAGCAAGGCCCATTGCCCTGGTGGCCTGTGGTTCTGCTGTGGCCTCTGTGGCTGCCTCCCTCCCTCTTTGCCTCAAGGAGCTCAGAGCAGTGCCTGGGTGACCCTCCCTGCTCTGTTGGGAGCTGGGGACAATCCAAATGGCCCCTGCAATTCCTGCCAAGCAGGTCTGAGCAGAGACTGGAGCCCAGAGCAGAGAGAAGAGTCAAGATGCAGCAGCATCTTCAGGGACCCCTTTGCTCATCCCACAGCCTGGATGAGCCAGAGATCCCAAGGAGTAAGCAGGATGCAGCTCTGCCTTGAGGGATGCTTTGAAACAAGCAAACACGTGGGAGGGAAGGGAATTTGTGTTGCAGGGCGGATTTAATGCCTGGTATTTTATAACCTGAGTGCCTTTTACCGACACGGTTTTACTATCCCCTCCCATCTTAATAGCTATTTTATAAATATTATTATGAAGAAGTCTTGGTGGTAATGCTAAAGGGAAGCTGGGCTTTGTTTTATCTGAATAGCTCTTGCTTCCAGCTTGGGATAAGGGCTGTAACACTGCAGAATGAAGCTGGGCTGGAACAAAAGGAAATCTATTCATTAACTTAAATCGTAGTAATTTTAGCATGACCCAAGAGGAGCCTGGTGAATCTAACCCTCTATTTTCCCACATCCTTCCTAGCAAGTGCCTTTCTTTCTCACTGAGGTTTGAGAGCTGACTCACTTCCAGGCTGGAGTGAAATCTGGGGTGGATATTTTTTTTTCTTCTGTAAGATTAGAGTCAATGCTGTTACAACAATTACAGTGGAAAGAGAAATGATTGCCATTGTTGATTTTAGTGCATGAAAACTGAACTTAAGTGGTCCACTTACCAACTTCATAGTCACTGGATTTTTTTTTTCTTTTTGTCTTTATGTTAAGTTTTTATTGTTGGATGCTGATTTTATTTTTTTTTAATTTTTCATTTCAGATTCAGCTAAAGTTGTGGAAATGAGTGGACAGAGGAAGAACAGCCAGAGAAGAAGGAGGGAGTTTTTGGAGGGCAGAGGGCTAGAGGGTTGGGGATGCAGGAAGTCACAGGTATCTCTTCTTTCTCTCAGTTCCCCAGTCTGTAAAATGGGGGCAAGGAGGTTGACAGCTTACATAAGACAGCTACTGGCATACAGCATTTTGTTAAATGCTCCCAAAAAACCCTCTGGATGGCAAAGCACAATGGGAGCACAGACAGCCTCATCACTCAGACAGCAAACTCCTACATGTGAGAACGCGAGCCGGGCGTTTGACGTAGCTGCTACCCAAATGCCAGCAGGTGACGAGCAGATGGGGCTGCCGGGCGCTTGTCTGAGGTCTGCCTGAGCAGAAGGTGGAGGGGGAGTGGAGATCTGAGTGCTGGGGCTTTTTTTCCACCCCCCCTTGTGTGTGTTGTCGAAAGCTGCCACGTGGTTCTCACCAAAGATGTAAAAATAGAAGCTGTTGGCTCGCGCGGGGCTGCGGCGCGGCGCTGCTTTATCTGGGAGTTGGGATGTCATGCTCTCCTGGTTATTTATAGGTGGCAGGCAAACACTGGGAGAAGGATGAGAGGAGCAAAATGTGCAAAATGTGCAAAATGTTTCACATGGTGGCTTTGGGCCGTGCTGCTGCCCACTGGGAATGCTGGGTTTCTTCTTAATGGCTGCCTCCACCAATCCTGCAAGGACCGACACAGGGGAGAGAGTTCATCTTCAGAGGGGATCTTCTCTGTGATCCATGTGTGTTACCTGCACTGGGGACAATGTGGATCTAAAGGCACAGGGGAAGAGGTGGATGGATGGATGGATGGATGGATGGATGATGGATGGATGGATGGATGGATGGATGGGTGGATGGATTGATG
>NC_031777.1:1737368-1776791 GCF_001522545.3 Parus major | reverse complement strand
GATGGTTGGATGGATGATGGAGGATGGATGGATGGATGAGGGATGATGGATGGATGATGGATAGATGATGGATGGATGATGGATGGATGGATGATGGATGGATGGATGATGGATGATGGAGAATGGATGGATGGATGGATGGACGGACTGAAGGAACTGATGAAGACCAGTGCAAAGGACAGAGGCAGTGAGCAGGCAGTTTGATGGGTGATGTTTTGGGAGTAGGGATCTGCTGTTCTGGTGGGGGAGCCAGCAGAGCAGGGCTGTACCAGCTGCAGTCCATAGTCCTTTTCCTTACAGCCTTTTGCTGTACCCTGTGTGGTCCCAGTCATCTTGCACTGTGCAATTTCCCATACTTCTGTTGTTCCTGAAATCCCTGCTGCATGCCCCAGTGCGGTCCTCAGCTTGGAAGGGAATTAGAAAAATTAATTGGGTATTAAAAGCCTTGGGATGCTGTGGTGGGCTGACCCTGGGTGGGTGCCAGACACCCACCAAAGCCTCTCTCTCACTCCCCTTTGCAACTGGATGGGGGAGAGAAAATACAGCAAAGGGTTCATGAGTTAAGGTCTGGTTAAGGTCACTCGCCAAATACCATCCCAGACTCGAATTAGAGATATTCATTGGATTTGTTGCTAATAAAATCAGAGCAGGATAATGAGAAGTAAAAACAGAGACTAAAAACACCTTTCCACCACCTTATATACTGAGCATGATCTCACATGGTCTGGAGCATCCCTTTGGTCACTTGGGGTCACTTGTCTGGGCCCTCCTCCCAGCCCCCTCACCATATCAATGGTGGCCATACGAAAAGCAGAAAAGACCTCAGCTCTGTGCCAGCCCTGCCCAGCCACAATGAAAACATCTCTATGTTCAGCACAGATCCGAAACACAGCCCTGCACCAGCCACTGTGAAACAAAAACTCTACCCCAGCTGAAAGCAGCACAGCTGCACAGCCCTGGAATCTGGTCCCCACCACTGATCCCTCTTGTTGCTTCACCCTGCTCAACTCTGACGCAGGAGAGACCAAGGCAAGAGGGAGAGCCTGAGAATACAAACCCCCTCCTGCCTGCAAACGTGGAGAAACATCTTGTGCTTTCCTGAGAAGTTATCCCTGCTCATCCAGGGCTGGGAACAAAAACCAGGATCCCCTTCGGACTTCCTGAAGGGATTGTCCTCCTCCATCCTTTTCCCCGTGACAGTTTGTGAGCCTTTAGGGATGAGATGCCTACAGGGCTGGCACTGATGTGATGGGGACAGGGGCCACCACACCTGGTGGTGGCTGGGAATAAGAGGCAAACAATTCCAGCTGAAGAGGTCGTATAGCATTGTAATCCCGAAAAGAAACATTATGATTCATCATTCCTGATGTAATGTCATCTGTTTAATAAAGCTGTAACTCACTCTGGGCTCATTTTTAATGGGGCTATTTAGGTAATGGCGTTGGGTTTTCTCTTTCCCAACCTCCCCCCACTCCCATACTAAGAAGGATTTGGACGGAGCACTTGGAAAGAGCTATTGTAGCCAAAGACTTTTTTTTTTTTTTTATATTTACAATATCTTTCAGGCCATAGCTGAATGGGGTATTATTTATGTCAAATCACTACTTACCCTGAAATATGGGGAGAAGGAAAGCCAACAGCTGGATATGGTAATGAGTAAATAAACCATGTGTCTCTTTAATGATAGGGACATGAATTTGTGCCGCATGGGGAAACGGCCGGCGATAAGATGTCTTTGGCTGGGGCTGACCACAGAGCAAGGGCACCCCAAAATTTATGTGGCTGGAGGGCTCCCTTGGCAGCTTGCTGGGAAGAGCGATGGTCTGATGGTCTGGGGTTGGCTTCACTGCCTGTTCTCTGTGGGGGTGTTGTCCACACACACAGGCAGAGCAGCGTTTGCTACCTCCAGCCTGGTGGCACAGCGTGAATCTTCCCTCGAAAACCTGGATTTGGTTTCTGTGGATGTCTTGGAAACCCAGAGATCTTAAACATCCAGAAAGGTCATTTTAGGAAGAAGTGGTGGGTGGGGGAGTGGCTGTAACTGTTCTTGTGATCTGGGTTTTTTTTGGGGGTGTTTTTCTGTGGGTGTGTGGAGAGGAGCAGGTGTGGGGATGGACATTTTGAATGCAGGTTGTTTGAACAGCCACAAGTGACATCAGCTATCTGTGTCCTCACTAGGGCAGAGTGGCAGGAGCCTTTCTGTCTCTGGGGATGTGCTACAAGGGCACAGCCAGAGAGTGGGTGATTGATGCCAACTGTTAAAAGGAAGGGGAGATGCCAAGGGGAATTGCCTGAGGACAGTGTTGGAGTAGGTGTGACAACACCAAACTTCTTTGTGCATTCAGCTTTCCACACAGGGGCAAAGAGTTCTTTTTGTTTTGTGGCAAACTGGGGTTTGTGTGAAGTTTGGTGTGGGGTAAAGCTTCTACTACTAGTTATTCCAGAGCTGAGTTCCACACTCCTGGATATGTGCAAAGTTGGTGGAGCTGTCAAGTCGCCCTGTGCTGTGTGGAGTGGAGACATGGGGCACAAATTCCCTGTCTCACAGAGCTGATGCTCCACGGGGTGCACGCTGAGCTGCAGCCAAGTGGGCCCATTTCTCTTGTAGTCAGTTGTGTGCCTGGCTCTCTGTGCCTGTAAGAAAAATCAGAACTGCCAAATTAGACGGATCATTCCTGATATAGCAAACTCCTCCTGATAGTGGTCAAGAGCAGATGTTTTGGGAGTGAATGCTGGGCATTTATGGGCAGACCTTTTCCACTGTGTCTACCTGGCTTTGACATAGGGACTGTCCCAAATTAATTAATGTCAAAAGAGACCTGACTTTCTGCATGAGCATTATGCAACTTTCAAAATTCATGTGTTCTTTGTACATAGTTTATTGGAAAACCAAGTCACCCCTGTCCTCTACCACAGTGCTCCTGAAAGAGAACCAGAACTGTGACTGGTTAGAGTTCCTTCTAAGATGCTTTAACTTGGTGTGAAAGTGCCATTAAAAATATTGCACCTTGCCACCCATAAATTGCTTAGTTGGCAAACACACGTAAAGGCCGGCAGGGTTTTATTTGAGGACGTGTTGTTTTATCCATATCCTTTTGCCTAATTCAAAAAGTGAGCTCACTGGTTTTAAGAAGCCAGAACTTAAAAATAAAAATAACCTTAAGGCCTGTCCAGCTTTAGTGGCTGGCTGCATTTCATATTTTCCCCCAGACCTTCTAGATGGAAACTCCCTGTCGTTGATCTGCCTCTCCTGTTATCATATCAGGAGCAAGAAAGGGAGAAAAATAAGGAAACTTGGGGAAAAAACCCCACCAAACCACAACGAAAAAACCCAAAACCCATAAACAACTTAAAATATCCCCCACTCAAAGCAGTTTCTACTTTTGTCCCATCCGGTGGTAATTTATGGCAGCAGAATTAGACGGATGTGGGAGCCAGCCCTCTGCTCTTTGGAGGAGCCAGGAAAGGCTGGGAAGGTGAGCCCTGTCTGGAGGAGAAGGGTGGCTCGTGTGTTGTGGGGTCACCAGGCTTCCTGCAGCTTCCTCAGCAGGGATCCCACGTGATCCCTGCTGAGCTGCATCCTGTTTGGACCATGGGATTTGATGCTCCGTGGACCTGAGAGGAAGGTCAGTGGATGTCATGTGAAGGTGCTTGGGCTCTCACCCAGCTGATATCTGGTGATGGAATAGTGAGGTATCATATGCTACAGCTTTGGGACAGGTCATGGATTTAATACTCCTTTCTTCTGCTTCCTTCTTCGTGCTGCTCCTCACCTACGGAATGGGGGTGATGGTTTCCATCTGCCTTTTGAAGAGTTTTAGATCTGACATGTTCAACGGCTGAGACTTTGGTAGGGGGATTATTGCCAGTTTCCCCTGTAGGCCTTCAAAATGTTCTTTCCTCTTGGTCTGACTCGGTGTAGCTTGGCCTGAACACCTGTGCTCATGTCAAACACCACCTAATTCTGCCCACGGGTTTGCTTTGGGCTCTTTGGAGCAGAGGGCTGGTCTTCATTACTCCAGCCCTGTGTAAGCAGCTGCTAAGGCTGAACATCTTTGGTGCAGCAAGAGGAAATTGTTCCTGCCTGCCTTTCATGTCTGTGCTATCACTTGAGGAGCCCGTGCTGTGAACTACCAGGGCTGTGCTCACATGGCTTGGAGTGGGAACCAAAACCGGCGTGTGTCTCCTAAAACAAATACCAAAAATCTCATCTCATGAATGCTGTCGAGAATGTGAAATTTGTGGGTAAATCATAATGTGGTTCATGGGGTCAGCAGAGAAGGATAAACCTGCCACTTACAGATGTTCCAGGCAATAAAAAGGGCCCGTAAAGAAAAGCCCCTTGTTGCCAGGCAAAGCCACAAGCGCAGAATTGAGCCATGCCCGGGGCCTCCCGCTTTCCTGGGAAGCAGGGAAGGGGTTAAGTGTGGAGCCGAGCTCTCAGCTTGCTCTGTATTATGTCCAGGTGGCATGACGTGTGAACAGACGAAAGATAAAAATCACAGCGGATAAAATCACAGAGGAAATGGCTCTGTCTGAGCCCAGATCACGACGCCTTGCGCTGACCCCACAACCTGAGCTCCATCAGTCAAGTTGTCCTTCCCTTGACTTCTCACCCCATGCTCTGCTGCTGCTGCTACTCCATAAAAGAGGAGGGTGGTGGGAGGAGGGGAGAGGCGGCTCAGCCCGATGACTAAGAGGGTCCGAGGACACAGGTCAAGTTCTTTCTGCTGGAGTCTGGAAGGGAAAGCTGAGTACTCTACCAGACCCTGCTATAAAATGATCCTCCCCATAAAAGGACTGAAAAGGAGGCGAGTGTGGTCCTGTCCTGCCTGGGATGGGGACGGGGATGGGGGTGGAGGAGCAGAGGCAGGCTGTCCCAGAGCCACGGAGCAGTAGCAGTGTCAGGGCCTGGGGCTTTGCCTGGGAAGGTGTCAGGTCTGTGACTTGTCCATCAGTGGGTCCCTTCCCACCCAGCTCTGCTGACAGGAGACCAGGGAACACACCAAACCACCCTGGGTAAGGAGGTGGCTGCTGTGCCCTTGGTGCTCGGTCACCTTCGAGAAAGAAAGAAAGTCTTGGAGGGCTTGGATCAACCCTGTGGGCATCTCTGGGGGGAATGGATCTCCTCAGTCTCCTTCATCAGAGACAGGTGGCATCGGTGACAGAAATAGTGTGCCACTGTCCCAGAGCCAGGCAGCCACAGCTGTGGGGACAGGCACTCTCCAAGCTCCACTCTCAAAGGAGCCATGTTCGCCGCAAGGGCCGGAGGATGCTGGAATTTTCTCCCTTTGTCTGATCCAAAAGTGCCTGGTTTTGGGGAAGGCCTTCTGGGCATGCTGCAGAAGACATCTGTTTTACAGGGTGTTTAGGACAGGGCTCAACTCAGGCTTCCCAAAACTGGGAAAGGCTGGGAAGTGGCTCCCAGTAGTAGCTGGCCGAGTTCCCCTGCCCTAATTATCTTCTGCAGCCCTAGGATTTGAGTGTGTTACCAATGACACTGTGCTGGGGCAATAAGAAGTGGAAGGGAGTTTTTAGGTGATTAGACTGTAAATTCCTCTGTACATTTAAAAAAAAATAAAAAATAAAAGGTGCTTTGATAGCGGTATAAAGATGCAGGAAACCACAACCCTGGTGGCTTCATGCCTATATGGAAACTTTTATTTTCAATTCACCTTTACCTAGTTCCCTGTGTATTTCAGTTTAGTTTAACCCAGCACGGTTTCATCGGAATTTTTGCACCAGAATGACCAAGCTGGTTTGGAGCTGCTGAGCTGCAGGTGGGCTTTGTTTGTAAAGATTTAGAGAGGTACTGGAGACTGTCACTGTCCCTGAGCTGCTGGGAACAGAGCTATGGTAGGAATGTGCTTGGGCATCAGGTGCTGGGAGGCCTTCAGGCAACAGGGGGGAGTGGTTGAGCTTGGGTTAAGCATCTGCTGAGTCTGCTGCCCTGACTGTGTGGAAATGAGGCCCTTGGATGCCGAAGGACCCAATGCTCTGAAGTCAACAATATGTCATGACGACCCATCCCAGGGCTGGGCCCACCAGTGGTGATGCCAGGGGCTCCTGGGGAAGGTGAGGGTTTAAAAACCCCACTCCTTTTTGGAGCACTGCTCTCCCGAGGCTGTGACTGTGATCACTGTCTGCTCAGAGGGGAGTGCAGTGGCAGAGTGGGCACCTCCAGACAGGAACAAGGCCTGGAACAAGGAGGATGATGATGTGCCCATTAAATAGCAATTTAGAGCTTAATGAGCATCACACCCCTGCCTCCCCTTGCTATGAGGAGGGTCAGGGTATGATGACCAGGCCCTCTCTCTGGGCAAAGGTGTGTCTTGGCTTGACAGCATCTCTCGTGCCTTTCACAGCACGTGTGGTTCAGAAAACACAAGAAGTTGTTGAGAAGACTGAGAGATCCCAGGTATCCTGGTATCCCAGGAGCACACACCTCAGCAAGGACGTGGGGAATGTCCACACAAACATACACAACTTTTCTGGGAGGTGAGGTGCTTGTCTGTGAGCAAAGACACCTCTGTGTGTGGCAGAAGGGGCAGCTGCATTTTGGGTTCACAGCAGGCTCTGCAGGTTGTCTCCTGCTCAGCAAGCAGACAGGGCAGCAGCCCATCTGTGTGTGTCTGCTCCTGGACAGGCTGGAGAGCATCACCACTCCTCCTCCCCAGGGAAGGCAGCTCCGTGGCACGACCTCCCACCTGGGGAAACGAGATCAGCAAATGACTCCTAAGTAGCATGTCCATCACTGTCAAATTGACCACGGATGTCAAGCGTGAATCGGCTGTCCCCGCGGCGTGGCCAGAGCCAGCCCCTTAGCTGGCTGAGCCGAGCTGTGCTGACTCCCCGTGATAGCATTTTAATGTGAGGGATGACAGAGGCCTCCAAGTTAATGTCTGCAGAGAGGTGACAGTTTTGAATGTCAGCCAAAGTGGAAGGCCTGCCTGGAATTTCACAGAGAGGGAAGAGGATGGGCGTGAAATTAGCCCAGGCAACCGTGTCTGCCGGCAGCCTCACGGCGCTGATACCTGGTGCTCCCAAAAGCTGGCAGCCTGAACGGAACCTTCCCCTCGGACCTCAAAGGGCCACCTACATGTGGCTCTTCCCAGGAGCATCTCCAAGGGCTGGAGAAGGGTTTTGAGCCTGGAGCTCCCCATTGCACTCAGGGATGTGGAAATGGAGACAGAAACGCTGTGCTGGCGATGGGAGGTGGAGATGAGATGGGAGCCAAGCTGGTGTCTGCCCACCATTATTAAAAATAACCAGTGCATGTATTTAGATGAAGCCTGGCTCTCAGGAGCTTGGCTGGCTGCCTGAACAGCCCCATCGAGTCCCACAAGGAAGGCACTCCTGGTGATTAAAATCTGATGGCAAAGAGCATCCAAGTAATTCCTAAACAGCTCGTTCGTGAGAGCCTCCTGATGCTCCTTGTGCAGATGAAGAAATGTCCAGTACAAATCAGCCCATCCCAAATGAGCAGGTATTCCTGTCCCCTTCCCCAGCCTAGGGCCAGGAAGCTCACTTTGCTGTGCCTCAGTTTCCCTCCTCTCCATGGGGATAAAGTCTGGGTTTCTTTATGGAGAAATGTTGGAGGAAATAAATGGCTTCAGGGTTGCAAAGGGCCTGAAGCCCGCAGGTGGGAGGCATTCCTGAGCAGAGACGAAAGCAATGACAAGATACTGAGCACAGCCAAGAGCTAGGCTGGATTTATTAAAGAAAAAACGAGGGAGACGTCTGTGGTCAGCTTGATAAATTGTCTCCCCCTCAAAGCCGTGTTTCTGTGTTATTGTTCGCCTGCGATGGGATCTTGACAAACTCTTCCCTGGGCTCAGGGCCTTATTGCTGAGCTCACAGAGTTGCAGATGGTCTTCCATGCCATCATCTGAGTTGGCACTGGGCTGAACTGGTTTTTAGACAGGGAAACCATTAATGGATTTGTTTGGTAATGCAATACAGGGCACAGCATGTCCTTTCAAGTCTGGTAGAGCCCAAACTCTTCTGTTTGCTGGTAACCTTCAAAGCAGGGAGAAAATCCAATTTCTGTCTGTGTTCTGTCTGCAGTGCACAAAAGGATTTTCAGAAACCTGGTGCTGGATGGCCAGAAGATCAGGAGAAGATGCTCTGCTTCTCCTTGCTGCAAAAGCCCAGGGAGGAGGAAAAAGTTGGTTTTCTGTGTTCCAGCAAAGCCAAGACTTGGGAGCTCTGGTGGCCTGCTGTGACCCTGTAGGGATACACTCTGACTTGAACATTTGGGAAGTCACAGCTTTGACACAAGAGAGCTTTGTGAGCTATTCCCAAAGCAGGATTTTGGCTGAGAGCTGTTTAAATAAAAATCTTTCTATTTGTGTGTAGATAAAACAGGGATGCTGTCAGATAAATAAATGCAGGTGGTGGCTCATGAAGAGGGGAGGATTGTAGTGGGCAAATCTCTTCAGAAAATGTCTTCTGAGTGTTGGAAAGTCCCAGGGATTGCTAAACCAATCCTGCATTGCTGGGATGGCACCTCAGGCTAGGCTGAGTTGGTGTTAACAGAAGTGGTGAATTGTGGCTGCTCTTCCTGCCATAGTTTCACCTTCAGCTGACTACAGCCATGTGGAAAAGGAGATGATTTTCCCACCCCTTTCTTGAAGATAAGTGTCCTGCTTTGTTGTTGCACTGAGGGCAGAAGTGTGTCTGCAGGCCAGTTACACGAAAAACCCCACCAGAACTCCTCAGAGATATGTCAAATGCCCATTATATGTAAAAAACAAACAAACAAACAATAAAACCCTGCAAAAATACCCACCAAAAAGCCAACACACTCACAAACACAAAGAACACTCCCAAATGAAAAGAAAAAATGAACTGTGGACCCCTTTAGTTCTCAGCACCCCCAAAGTTCAAGTCAGTATTGGCTGCTTTTAGCTGGATACTGAAATGAAATTGTATTGGTGCTGAAAAAAACCTCTTAAAGTAAGAAAAAGGTCTAAAGTAAATCCTAAATTCCTTACTCTAAGTTTAATGCTGTCTTTATAAGCCTGGGCAATTGACTGGAGAAATGCTGGCCTTTGTTTAACTACTTTTCTTGGCAGCACTTTGACCTTTAGGTATCTCCTGGTCTTGACCTCAGCTCTTTCCCAGCCAGACAGCCGTGGAGGAATGCTGCAATTTGCAGCCTCTTAATCCCAATATATCAAAAGCCTTGAGGAGTCCTGATGGAATCTTCTGGAGCATTGACCCCTGTTGTCCTTGTCCACACAGTTCTGTGGCTCTTCTGAGAGCCTTGAAGGACATTTCTCTGCCCAGGAGGACCTTTCTCCTGCTGGTAGTGCTCAGTGGTGTCATGGGAGGGATGTCAGCAGGGAGGTTCTGACTCCACTGAGGTCCACCAGGAGGGTGTCTCTTGCCATCTCGTGTTTTTTCACGGTGGAGAACTTCCCTGCCATGCCTGTTGTCACACAGAGCACTCGCTTTCCTTTTCCTTTCCTTGGTTCGTTTTGCAGCCAAGCCGGAGCCTGTCCTCTCCCAAAGCATGGGTGGAGGCCCTGTGGGAGAAGACCTATATGGGTTAAACTCCCACTTGCTGCCACCCCTGCCTCCTCTGCTGAAAGCTGTGACCAAGCAGGTTCCCTCTCCTCAGACTCAGGCTATGAGCTAACTCAGGGGAGAGATGCGCGCGGTCGTTTATCCTCCTCATCGACAGATGGGATCCGACAGCTTCTTCCCTTATGCAGTCACAGACTCCACAGCTTGCATCTTTTCCCCTTTTCTGCCAGGAATAACTTTAAGGGGGGGGGCTTTAAAAAATGGTTCATTAATGTTCTGGAAATGTTGTTTTGTGTGTGAATTGCAGGAACTATTTACAGCAACTTCTCAAATGAACCTTGCGAAAGGGGAATAATTTTGCTGTGTGCAAATTTCGCAGCCTTTTACTGCTCTGTTTTTTTTTTTTTTTTTCCTTCTTCTTTTTCTTTTTCCTGACAGCATCTACATTTTAAACTTATGGCTTAAGAAACCCAGTGTCTTTTTGGACCAGGTGAATTATGAATCAGCCTTGAACTCCCTTCATAGTGCTGAGTATTAATGTGTCCATATTGCAGAGGGTTAGTGACTTAGCCAGTGGGTTGAGCAGAGAGCAAAGAGGGGACTTGAGGTCTCCAAGTGTTTAAGGCAGGGCACTATATTCATTCCCTGCTAGACAGATGGGAGACAGTGAGGCCCATGGACCTTGGAGAAATTAATGGGGCTCTCTGAAAAAAAAACCCCATCCTGCTTAGAAATGAAATGTTAGCTGCGCTTCCGCGTGCTCTGTGTGGCTGCCTTTATTTTTATTGATCCCTCATCTGTTAAAGTTGTCACCTCCTGCTGTCATCCCAACTTTCTGTCTTGGGAGAAGGCTTGGTGGAAGAGCCCTTCCATGAAGCATGGGGGTATTGGCCAACTGTGCTGTCTGCATCTCGTTTTAATGGGGGCCATTAACCAATTATCAGCTTAACTCAAGATACTTGCTGTAAATTTAATTAAAACTGATTATGTGAGGTGGGATTTTTCTTGGATGGGAGGTTTGGCATGCTGAAAGGTGGGAGACAGCTTGCCCAGGCAGAGGGGCAGTGGGCAGGCAGCTGGCCTGGGTGTCTGATTGGAACAGTTTGGTCAATATTTTGGTCAGGTCAGTTTTGTTGATTTTTCCTGACTTACATGAGTTACCTGCAGATCCTGGGTTTCTGGAGAAAGATGTTTTGGATAATGCTGCAGCTCCTCTTGTCCCCAATATCCTAAGGCTCTTTCCTACCTCTCAGACCCACCCCCTGGCTTCAGGTTTTGGCTTGCATTATTTATTGTTCCCTTTACATCGGCCCCCTTGCTAAAGCCAAACCTTGTCTTGTTGAGCTTGGCTTCTTGGCAAGTCTGAATCTTACAAATATGTCCAGGTTCAGAAAAAAAAACAACAACAACTGTTTAAGGATTTAGAATTCATTTAAAAGCCAAAAGGAAATACAGCATTTCATTCTGGATAATTAATAGATTTTTTTTGATAGAATAGCGCTGATATTTTTGTTGATATTTAGTAATAAGTGCTGTCACTGAAATACTTCTTTTGAAATACAATTTTAATGGAATTTGAAGCAAAAGGCATTTCAAGATGAGGAAAACTGAACTGCTGGGCTCAGAAATATTGCAGCTAGACATCTTGATTTTGCAGAATTAAAATATTTCAGTGTGAAGAGCCTTCAATGTGAAGGAGTCCAGAGTGATTTGAGAAGTATTTTGATGGTCCTGCATTTTTCCCTGGTTATAGACACAGTATGTGTGTGTGGTAATGGAACATTTTTTGCCTACTTCCACAGCAAATGAGTAGGTAGCACAATCCTTTGGTGAAAAAAAAACAACTTAGAATTTAAATAGACAAGCTGGCAGGTTATTTAATCTCTGGATAATTTTGCCTGCCAGCAGAAGAGTATTTTTCACTTGCCCAGCTCAGTCTTTGGCTGAGCCAAGAACTGAAGCTGGGTTTTCCGAGCCCTTGTCCCATGTCCCACAACAAGATCCCCGTCTTCTCTCTTTGTCCGCGGTTTGTGATTGATCGCCCAAGGCTCCTGATATTATTTCTCTTCTGCTCCCTGATTGTATGATTTGAAACTTTTATAAACAGGCCATAGCAAATGCATGTGACACACAAAAATATGGGTATTCATCAAAGCAGCACAGCTGCTCCTGAAACAATGGCGCTAAGGAAGCCCATTCATACTAATTACAGCAGCACAAAGAATTGTGTTGCTAAATTTGCTGGCAGGTCCAAAAAATGTTTTGGCTTGACCTGAAACAGTCCCTTTTGGGGGAAAGAAGTTTTTGGCAAGTTGAAATGTTTTAGTTTCACTCTAGGAGCAGCGTTTTGTTCTGAAGCGGAGGATTGGCTTTAAGTAGAGATGGAGAGTTAGGAGATGGAACTTTGGTTTTAAGTCCAAGTGAAGTTTTTTTTTTTTTGGTTTTTTGTTTTGAAATAAAGAAAGTTTTTTCTCTTGCCTTTGATAAAAAGGGATAAGTGGGATGGTGGTTTGGGCAGCTTGTTCTCCCCAATCTGAACTCTTCAGCTGCTGGAGGATGGCCTGACCCTTCTGCAAGCACCAGGAGAAACACCTCACCTGAAGGTCTGGGGTCCAGGTGACCTGTCCCTTCTCTGTTTTGGCCCCAAAACTGTGCTGAGCTGATGATCCTGGTGAAGCCCAGCAGCCCTTGTGTGCTGCAGGGGACAAAACAGGGGCAATTCCTCTCCTGGATCTCTTTGTTCTGAGCCCAGAAGGAACAGAGTGTAATTACGCTCCACATACCGATATTTCTGTGTACTCCTCTGATGGCATTCCAACCGCACAATAATATTTTCCTTTCTGAAAATAGCAGACTGATTTAGTGAGATCCTTGAATGTTTAGAAAGTCTGAAAATGCATAATTAAGGTATCCAGCCAACTCCCCCTTTTGCCTTGTAATTATTGTGTGTTGATTATCACCCCGAGTGACTTCCACCACCCGCTCAAGCTTAACTTTGCCCCGCAGATCTGTCAAAACAGAGACGTGTATCAACATCTCAATTTGCTGTTACGACAGAGGGAACAAACTTCCTTTCCTCTTCAGATGAATCGATTTTCAACGTAATTTCACAATCGTGCAGTGGGTAGAATGATTTACTGCTGCACAGTCTCTGCCTGCCTTTCTCTTCAAAATCTTACCTGCACAAACCTCCCGGTTTATCACTGGGCTTGGGTGCCTAGAACGGCCCCAAAGAGCTTTTGCGACTCCTGACATCCAACACCACGCCATTCCCAAAGCTGCTCGGAGGGAGGGGCAGTAAAAGGATAGCAGCCTCATGCCAGACATCTGAAGTGAGGTGAAAAAGCAAAATGTTTCCAGCCCACATCGACTTTGCTGGCTCCAGCAGGAGCTGCTTTGTTTGTGTGACAGGGTGCACGCCGGAGCCCGCGTGAGTCGATGGGAAAACTGCACTTCACGTTGTTTCAGTCCCTGCTCTTATTAGGCAGCCATTTGGATGACATATGGAAATTAATGTTATATTTAGGCATGTTCCTCTATGTCCACGAAGACAGTTGCAAAACTATTTTTAACCCTAATACTTGTACTAATCCTCCTAAAACCCACTGAGGGGCACTAACTCTTCTCCAGCAGCAGAGGAAAACTCAGCCGAGTCTTTAGGGGCGTATTTCTGGATGGGAAGATATTTGCTTGAATAACCCATTCGCTTCACTCTGATTCTGCCCTTATCTTAAGTTGCTCTGCCCTCCTTGCCAGCATCCCACTGATTCCTTTGGCTTGCCATACCCACAACCTTGCTGAAGCAAGTCCCAGGACTTGGCAAGTGCCTGGGGATGCTCGTGGCTCTGTCAAGCCCCAGCAGCTGTGTTGCAGATCTGTTCCAACACACATCTGTATGGGGCTGTCCCTGTGGTGGCCGTGTCAAAATCTGGGATGCTGCTGCTCCTGCATGCCCTGCGTGTTGCTCCAGGTGCTTGCTCCCAGCTCCTGGGCTCGCACTGGAGCCTGAGCCCTAACCCCAACCCTGCCCACAAAGGTCTCCTGAGCACACCAGCTCACCAGCAGCACTCCTTTTTCCTTTAAAGAAAGACTTTCTTCCAAGCCTTTGTGCAAGGGAGAAGCCACAAAGACGGGGTTAGCAGCTGACATAGTGGATGGGCCATCCAAGTTGCCAACGGAGATGCGAAAGCACCACTGAAAGCTCCGAGATTGATTTCTTCAGGAGCTTTTGCGGAGAGGCCAGAGGCAGCGTGCCAAGATCTCCCAGGATGGCTCCTGTCTGGGGTATTGCAGCAGATTCCTGCTGGTGAAACCCTTGCTGTAACCCCCTGGAGCGTTGTGTGGGATGTCTGCAGAAGGAAGGATCCGTTCCCTGCTCCAGGCACGGTCTCCCCCAAGGGCCAGCGTGTCACTGTAATGTGATTCCTCAGCTTGATCCAGCTGCTGGGTGGGTAGGGAAGGAGCTCTCTGCTCCCTCTGTAGCTCCATTCAGCAAGTCTCTCTGCCAGGATGCCAGCCCTGCTCAGGCTCAGATAATCCCATTTTTGGCACTTTTGTCTATTTTTTTTTTTTTTTCTTCTTTTCCCCTTGGCATCTCCTGCTGCTCCACATCACCTCTAGGCCTTTGAGATGTGCGTGCCTCCTCCTGTGGCTGTGCTGGGCAGCTCCCTGCGTGTGAGCAGGGATGATTACCTCGCACTCCCGCACTGCAGCGCAGCGATGATGGCAATTTATCAGGCTATTCCCTGGGTAGACTGGGCTTGACCTGGACACGAGAGTCTCAGTGCTTCCAAACAGCTCCACTCACGTGGTGCCCACTCCAGATTTCCTGGAAGGCAGGCAGATCTGGTGGGAACTGCCTGACACGCCGCCATCGGTGCGTAATGACCTTCAGTTAGGGTGGGGGGAAAAAAAAGGATCATAAGAAAATAAAGAGAAACAGAAAAAACAACCTTCTGCCCATGATCCCGTGGTAACCCTAGAAATATGGGCAGGATCGTCCAGAGAGCTTTCTCCTCTGGATGAGGGGGGAGTTAATGGGTTTGGATTATTTGTGGTTATCTGGATTTCAGATTGACACCATAAATATTCAAACTCTGAACCTGGCTGGATGCAGCCGCTGTTGACTTTTGTATGACCTAGCTGGAAACTTTAAATCAGCTGTCGACTTGACTTTCAAGGGAGTGAAATGCTCCAAATCCACCAGATAGCATCTCCTTGGTGTTTTATTACCTCCTGAGAACCTCACTTTGGTAGGGACCCAACTCCAGCCTCCCATCAGAAAGCGGGGCTTTGTTAAGCTTGCAAAGTCGTTAAACCTGCCCGTGTGGGAATAAGGGCGTCCTACCTTGTGGCAACACACAGGGCTTATTATACAGAATGTACATGATTAATACACAAGCCAAATGAGTCCAGATGCAAGCCTAGCATTGTGTTATTAATAGGCTAACATAGATCTCTATCAATGGTGCTCTCTGTCTGCTGGATCACACTGGATGCTGTGCTTTCAGTGGGCTTTTTTATTTTTTGGAGGGGTATTTTTTTCAAGCATTCCTTTGTCTTTCGAGATGGAGGTGCAGGGTTTTTCTGAAGGCATTGAGTAGGTTTTGCTGCCAATGCAGAGTGTGCTGTCATTTTGGTCAACAGTCCAGGGCTGGGTGAGTCAGGAGTGACACATGGTGAGCAGCTGTGAGGGTGGGCCAGCAGTGATGCCTTGGAGTGGCTGCCTAGAACAGAAACTAGACAAGATTAAGAGAATAAAAGCAGGTATTTATTAAAGATCTTGAAACAGATATACTATGGGCAGTCAAAAGCCTTCAGAAGGGGCTACACCCAAGATGGTCACGAGTTTTTCAGACAATTTTGAGTTTGGTCTATTTACATATCAGGGATTCATCTTCCAATTTGAGTTTCAGGTAATGAAGTCACATTCCCCCAGTTCAGTCTCCCCCAGTCCAGGGCCTGAGGCAGTGAGGTGTCCTTGCGTCCTTGAGCCTCAGGCTTGGAGGGATTGTTTTGTCTGACCAAAATGTGAAGACAGCAGCTAATACTCTATATGGAGCTTTAGAGTTATACACTAAAGTAATACAGGATCTGAAAAATATAAAAGCTAAAACCCTAAGGCATCTTTTGGGCCACCTTGAAGGGCCTGTGACAGAGCAGAGCAGCCCTCCAACAGCAGATTCATCACAGCAAGCAGTGTGTTCAGCAGCAGCAGCTTAGTGAAAGTCACAGTGGCCCCAGTGGTGGTAAAGGTTGTACTCAAAAGTCAAACAGCATTTTGGTAATTGCATGGTGGCAGTGGGGAGGGCAGTGACAGAGCTGACATGTCCCTCCTCTGGAGAGCTGGTCAGTGCCTCCAGGGGTGATGCTCTGAAGAGTCAGAGGTGGATCAAATGGGGCTGGATGTTTTCCTGGGGTTGAGAGGGGACCTTCAGCATGGCTGGAGTCAAGGCCTCCAAACCTTTGTAACCAGAGAACTCTTTGCCTCTTCTTCCCTTCCCAGCTGAGGTCTAACCTTCCCAAAGCCGTGGCTGGGTTTGACTGCCCAGCCCTAAGGCTGGTCTGGGTTCACAGCAGTGTGGGGCACTCAGATACCGGCAGTCATGTGGCATGAAGTCCACACAAAGTATGGTTTGGGAAATGCAGGGGCTGGCAAGTCCAGGCTGACAGCTTTCACACTAATTGGTTTGGCGGTCTGGACCTCTAATGTAATGTTTTATCACATCCAACAGATTTCTGTTCCAAATTCCCTGAGGAGATCCCTAAAATAGCTGTTGAATGAATAGCTTTTCCCTGCAGCTAAGTGAGAGGTGCTGGCATTTGAGAGATTTTGGAAAACCAGCCCCACAACCTTATGGATTATCTCCCATCTCCTTTGCTCCTCTGGCTGGTACTGGAAGTGAGTCACAGGCAAATGGCTGGGACTTGTAGTGGCCAGTGCTCCAGGTCTTCCTTCCATCCCCACCTCTGTTGGGAAGGTTCTTCTTCCTGCGGTTCCTGCTCCTGATGCTTTGAGATCCCTCTCTGCAGCAGTCCCCAGAGACACCTGGTGTCCTGGGGACCACACACACACACGGGGGGGTTTGGAAGTCCCAGCATGGCCACAGCTGTCCTCTCATGCCTCCAGCCCACATGGTGTGTCATCCTCCAGCCTGCAGGCAGTGGCTTCTTGTAGGGACACCTTCCTCCAAGCTCACTCCTGGTTATGAAGATGTCTGGGCTCCCTGATACAGCCTCACGTGCCTTGTGCTTTTAACACCACCTATGAGTTGCTCTCTGCCGACTAAGATTAATTGAATATGTAAAACAATAGGTGCAAGGAATTAATACAAAGCTTTGTAATACAAGATGACTTTTATTCTAGTTTGAATACTTCACACAGCAGCTATAAGTGCATTAGTTTTATTGATCTATATTCATAGAATTATTTAAATGTACCCTCTGGTGCTGAGTGTCAGGGATTTTCCAATGCTTGCCACTATGCATTTTTCATTAGAGGCTAGCGAAGGTAGGTCCAAACTTTGACTGCCCAGGCAAGATTAATTTCATCTTGACAGCCCCAGCCAAACACAAGCAGAGTGTTTTGAGAGCTGACCACTAACCGTGGTCTCACACCACGTCCCCTGGAGCGGTTTCCCGGGCTGCCTCCTTTGGGCTCTCCTGCACTGTCAGCCTCTCAGTGCTGCCAGGGTACACTGGCTACCAAACACCCTGGCTCCAGCAAGGCTTTTCTTCTGCATTGTGTTTTAAAGAATGAAAATGGATGGGTTCCTATATATAGCTGAAACTCTTGTATTAAAACCCTCTCTGTACCATGCATACTAAGCCTGGTCTGATCTTTCAGGGTCAGATGTTTGGCAGGTGCCAGCACTCTGTAGCTGGTGGAACATTTTTTTCCATCCAAATGTGACTGGATTGCCTTGTATTTCATCAGATTTTTTTTCACTTTTGTTTAAAAATGCTCAGTTCATTCTCTCACCCTTCCCTAGTGAGGAATTAAAAAGAAGGGGGGGGGGGGGATGGAAGAGGAAAAAGAACAACTTAATTTCTGGTGAAAAGCATTCTCAAGTTTTTTTTTTTGTAATGATGTTAGATGGTTGTCACTAGCCAAAGGAAACCTAACTTCTTTAGTTTATCAAAAACTTAGGATGAAAAGAACTAAGCTTCTCAGAGAAAAATGAAATGTGGTGGGGTTTAGTGGTGAGAACTGAGGCAGGTGGAAAGACAGCTTTTCCACAGGTTTGTCGTGAGGTTGGGTGAGGGATGGGAGCTCTTGTAACCCCCTGGGTTTCTTGTTGAGGTCATGGGGAGTCTCTGGTGTCTGGTAAGAGGCTGAGCTCATGCTGCAGCCCTTGCTCGAGGGAGGATACCAAGAAGGTGTCTGTCCTTTAGCTGACAGCCTAGTGAAACTAAAACTCTCTGAGTTTTCTGAATCTCTGCTAAATTGGGTTAAAATTAGCTGACAGGTTCCAAAGCGATTGAAACACAGAAGCCTGCGGTGTAATTGCATAAGCCACTTTCCTCGGGAACCAAGCTAAAAGGCACCAGCATGTTTTACAGCACTCATTATAACAATCATTTGGTGTCTGGTTCAATGTTCACCATCTCAGTGTGAACTCCAGGAGTGCTGGAGGGGTACACAGCCCGTGGGCCTCCTTGGGAGGGTGTGTGTGGATCCTGCTGCAGCAGGAAAACCTTTGGGATTTGGGATCCCAGCCCTGCAGAGACGCTGTAATCAACCCTGCTGGTGTGCCTGCTACCATCTAAAGCCTCCTCCCAAGCTGGCCTTGCTCCCCCTGTTTTTGTCCTTGGGGCTGGAGGAAGAAGCTCTCAGGGGATGCTGTTGCCTCTGTGTTTTGCCTTAGGGCTGCCGCTTTCCCCCGAGAAGGTTCAAACCCCCTCTCCCATCCTTTTGGGATCAGGGAGTGGGATCTGCTCCGGGCCTTGCAGCGAGGAAGTGCTGCCTGCTTCCTTGTCCTGACAGTGGCTGCAAAGCTGTCCCTGGAGAAGGCTGAGGAGGACCTCAGGTGTGTCTGCTCCTCCTGAGCTCCAAAGCAAGGGCAGAGCCCTGCAGGGCTGTACAGCCTCGATTGCCTCCCGTGGCCCCTCTCACCACTCTGACTCGGAGGAAGATCTTTGCTGTGGCATTTTAATGTATTTATTCATTAATAAATGGAGGGGGTAGGATGGAAAACGGGCCTGGCATCACCTTCTCCCCAGGGCTCAGCATCCTCCCCGCAGCGGGGCTGGGAGATGGAACCGGGCTGAGCATCCCCTCGCTCTTTGCTGCTCCGGAGCCCTGCCCTGGCCTTGCCGGGGACCAGCTGCCCCCCAGGCCGGGGTGCCAGCGCCCGGAGCCTGCCCGGAGCTGGGAGCAGGAGGGTTCGTGAACTTGGCTATGTTTTATAGCCACTAGAGGGGGGTCAGAGACTGCTGGCTTGGGCTGCCGGCTGCAGGGAAGCCCGGCTGGGGGGCTCGGGCTGAGCCCCACCTGGGCAGGCAGCCCTTGGCTGGCCCTCAGCGTGTTCCCAGCGTCTTTGCCAGTGGGAAACTCCTTGGGGAAGGGCAGTTCTGCAAGCCGGGAAGGGCTGCCTGCATCTGCTCCGCTTTGTCCCCGTGGGGATGTGGCCGTGGGAGCAGGGAGGCAGCGCTGGGCTGGCAGGGAGACAAGCCCTGCAGCCCACGGAGGGTTTGTCAGCTCAGCTCCAGAAGCACTTTGTAACCCTGGAGCCAGCTGGTGTCCCCCAAAGTCTTCTCTTGCTCACACACCTGGGGGTTTCAGGTGCCTCGGGTGGTTTCCTGGGGCAGCTCTGGGCAGGACCCCATCAGCTCTTCTGGCCCTTGGGTGGACGTGGCTCCGTCAGGCCGTGCTCCTCCACGTCCCAGCAGGTCCTGTGGCCCTGCAAAGGGACATCCCAGTGCCACCCCGAGTGCCCAGCCCAGGGCTAGTGGTTCCAGCCATTGCCAAAGGCGAGGCACTGAGATTTGCCCAGGAATGTCAGGCCACTGGGATCGCTGGAGCAATTTCAGCTGGCCAGGAGCAAGTCTGTTTATTGTCTCTGAAAGCAGGCATTCGAGGTGCTCAATTTCCTTTGCTAGCAAAGCCCAGAGCAGTGTTTTGTGCCAAGATGAGAAGAGATGTTCAGAACACTTTTATAGCTCATTGTTTTCCCTCGTGGGCCCCTAGATGTGATTTTTCTAAAGGGGGAGGAAGCACTGGATTTTCCATTTCAAGGTGCTGCTCTCCAAATTCTGAGTGACGTGAGCCACAACACTTGCAAACTTCTCACAAACACCTTGGCAAGACTCAGCCAACTTCTGAAGAGAGAGGAAAGGATGAAAAGAGCTTGATTGCCCTTTGCAGAGCCTGGCACAGCATCGAGAGGGACTTTTCTTCCTGGGAGCAGCACACCTCTGCCGCTGTCGCATGGTGGATGTTCCTGGTGGCTCTGGAGCAGGGTGAAAAGGCAAGTAACTTCTTGATGGCACCAAGGTGATGTTCTAAGGTGGCCCACACTTGTTGCTGAGAGCACCCAGCCCCTAACACATCATGGGAACAGCCTGTTCTCCGTGTCACTGGGAAGTGATGGGGCCTGGTTGCATTAATAGATGGGAGGGATTTGGCCTCTCTACCCCTCGGCCTCCCCACAGCTCCAGGATCGTTTTAAGTGCAGGGCTGTGGATTATAAATTATACAGCATTTATAATCAGGAAAACATCTGCTGGGTGCTCTTTCCAGTGGACAGGGCCAGCCAAAGGCTCCAGGACACGGCGCGTAGGGGTTGCACCAATCGCCACCTGTCTGCTCCTATAATCGAGTTGGTTTTTTACGATCTTGACATCAGCTTTCAAGATGCATGATCTATGTGTTTATTTAGCTGTCTTTCCTGGCGTCCCTTAGTTTTGAACTCCTGTAAATCCTCCCACAGTTGGATTTCTGCACTTTTCAGAGATTACATTTCCTGACAGTACATTTCTCCTTCCCCCTCACTCCGCTGACAGCTCAGGCGAGGCTCCAGGGACCGGAGTGTTCAAACCTGGCTCTAGAAAGCTGAGCTCTGACACAGAGTGAGTCTAACTTTCCAGGGCCGGGGAACTGGTACCACTGTGAGCAGGAGAGGTGACCCAAATGTGCTGCTTTCAGGTTGAAGTCCCCCTCCAGGTTCAAAATTGATTCAGGTTCAAAATTGGTCCAAAATTGTGTCAACCTCCAGGACTTGTCCATGTGTGGCCTCTGTGAAGAGCCGTGCTCAAGTCATGTCCAAGTCCAAGCCAGAAAGGTAAGTGGATTTAATGTCACCAGAACAGCAGCTTTTTATTAAAAAGCCCAAATTCTGGCTGGTGGGTGCAGAGAGTTCTGTTTGTTTGGGTCCTCATGGCCCTTGCTCACTGATGTTCTCGTTTCAACAGGAGCTAACCCACTCAAGAGCTTCCAAGGGATCCCAGTTCCAATTCTGGCCAGAAGGATCTCATTATAAATGTCCTTGTTTTCCCCACAACTGTGTCACTTTTGTCCTCTTCTTTTGGGGAAGTACAGCTAGTGCTGAACTCCACCAGCTTCCAGATGTTTCCAGATGGATGAATACTTGCACACTACTGGGAAACAACATTCAGCAGCCTTTTCTTTTTGTGATTTTTTCCTTCCAGCAGAGCAGGTGTTGTTGAGCAGAGCTGAAATCTCTGGGATGCTTCCTACAACCCTTAGCCTCTAACTGCAGCAGCTGGGAATGTATCTCCATGGAAAAGCTGTATGAGTTTTAAGGGTTAACATGGGTTGATCTGGCTTTCCAGGCGTGGTTTGCAACCAGCCTCCCTTTCCCAGCACTTTTTGTTCACTCCTTGTCCTCTTTTTCCCCCTCTGGCCTTTTTCTTATCCCTTTCACAGAGTTCTTCTGCCTGGTCCTCAGCCCCTGTGCTGCCTGCCACAGCCTCTTCCTTTCTCTGCTCCTTTTGAGAAGGAGGAGGGGAGACTTCCAGCATCCAGAGCCATCCTGGCTCTGCCCCATGTGGTGCCTGTGCCACTTGATCCCTGATCCTCTCCCCAAACTTCTTAGCCACATATGAATTAATTTATTTACAGCTTTAATACCTGTAGGAGGAGTTTTCTGCTTGACTGCATGCTGAGGGTTTCCCCATCTCTTGGAGAGGATTCCTGGCTCCGACAGGAACTGTGCCTGATATTTTTGTGAAGCCAAAGTGAAGTTATCCCAGGCACAAATTCATGTTTGAAGCCCTTGCACTTGTGCTTGGATCAAGTGGCATTCCACCCTGCTTCTGAGCTCCTTTGCTGCCTGCAGCAGCACTCAGAGGTGTCCAGATAAAAGGGATTTGAATGTTCTGTGTATCTCAGGACATAATTTCCCAGCTCTGTTACCAGGCCCCGGCTGTACCTGCTGTTTCACTCGTCCCTCACTGGTGCTGCCTTCTGCTCTGTAGTGCCATTTCAAACACCCAGCAGGAGCAAAGCTCCTGGTAAAAGTCCAGTTTCCCATGGGTTTGGGCTAAAATCTTCAAGTTTTCACCCACTAAAGATCTGACAGCTGAACCTCTAGGTAGGTGACAACACACCTGTAGGTGTATGACAATGTCACTCTTGCTGCATCCCCACGCTGTGACCTGCTTTGATGCATTTGTGGGGCCGTGACTGAGAAACCCACAGAGGCAGAAAACATGTCCTAACCAATGTCTCTGCACTGGCTTTGTTTTCCCCATCCTTCCCAACGTGATCCTCACTGCCAGGTCCTCTCAGCCGTCCTTGTCCTGTAGAGATGAGAAGAATTGATGACTTACCATGGCATAATTTACCCCTCTGCATAATGAGATGCTGGAGGCTTTCCTTCACACTAGGCTGGAGAGTTGCCTTTATGGGCATCCTGAAGTCTTGGGCTTGAATGGAAACCCATCTCCCACTAGCAGAAGATTGGATGCACCTCATCATCACTTGTGCATATTTTTGCCCGCCACGCAATCGCAGGAAAATAGGTGAGGAAAGATTGATCTGTAGGTATTAATTTTATGGGGTTGTGTGGAATCCTATCTATCTACCAACAGGTTAGAAGAGCCAATGTCCTTATCATTTCCCTCATCCTGGCAGGGAATAACCTGCCAAATGAGCTGTCCCTTTATAAGGGTGTTATCATGTAGAACAGTGAAGTGGATTTGCACCTCTGATGGCTCTGTGGTAATTTATTAATGCCTGGCTGAAGCCTGGGTCTTGTTGTATTGCTCCTCCTATTGTATCTTCCTGTGCTGAACTGCTCCAGGTGGGACAGGGAATGGAAATCTGTTCCATTCCTTCATTTCCATACAGGGAATGGAAATATGCTGGTGGCAAACAGGTTTCATGGTGAGGAGGCTGCAGGTTGGGAGCAGATCCTATATCAGACTGCCTATATCACAAATAATTGAAGTCATGGTTGCCCCCACAGGGCTGCTTGGACTGCACCAAGGTTGTTGTGATCTGCCCACCTCACATGTGTGTGCTCCTGTAGAAAGCAGCTTAGATGGATCTCCATCCCTTAGGGAATTCCCGTTGTCCCCACCCCATTTTCCGGGTGGTTCAGTGACCACCACGTTCAGTTCAGGGCTGATGAGCCTTGCCCAGCCCAGCTCTCCCCACCAGCCTGTGCCTTCCCATCACGATCAGGCTGGAAAGGACCTTCCTTGGAAGCTCTCCCTGCTACCAAGAGCTGGTGACATGGCTTGCTAATGGTGTCACAGCCAGACTTTGCCCTCTAGCTCTCATCTTTGGAGCCAGCACCCTAATTAGAAATACAACCCTTCTCTTCCCCCATATTTTTTTTTTAAAGTATCACTGAAAACTAAGGCACAGAGAAATGGAGCCCTTTGCCCAAGGTCATTAACCAGCTGCAGAGTCTGGAGTAAGAGCGCCCTGATTTCCTGGTTTTGTGTCACAAGTGTGAACAGCTCCTTGCTATGATGACAGCGAGGGCTTTACTGTAAGGAAGGATAAAAAAAAAAGAAAAAAAAAAAAGAAAAAAGCCATATTTCAACATGCTCCTTGCTCTGTCCCTGAGTGCATCCCCCAGGGTGAGAGTGAAGTCAAGAGGCTGCTGTGAAAGGGTTATAGCCGACCTCTGATCACAACCGATTAATGACAGCCCCAGGGAGCGAAAGCCCTTGAGCTGCCAGGAAGGAGGTGAGCATGGAAAAGCAGAGAAGTTTTAAATGCAGCAGCCAGAGTCCAAAGTAGAACAACAGCCAAGGAAACAGCTGTGCCTGGACACAGTGCAGGAATGGAGAGGATTCATCCATCCCCAGCAGGTTGGATCCAACCCTTCAATCCTTTCTGACCAGACTTGTTGCTCTGAATTTGCTGGTGATGATTTGGGGCTTTTAAATCTGTTTGTTCAAACGAAGCAAAACATTTTTTATACTGTGAGGGAGGGTTAGTATTTAGCTGCAAGCAGATGATAGCAACATTGTGTGAGGGTGAGGAACACTTGTCAAACCAGGGAAACTGAGGCAGGACACCAGGATGGGGCGAGCAGGGCCAGGACCAGCAGGAACACACACTTCTCCCCACACCACCAGGCATCCAGCTTGGTGCTGGGCTCAGCAGGAATCTTGCCTTGATGTAATTAAAGGCTGTGAGAGGCTGTTTACGAGTGCAGAGGAGGGCATGCCGGGAAGATGTTCCATTCCCAGCTCCAACTGCTGCACAGGAGCATGACCCTGGATGAGGATGTGCACGGCTCAGATGCTCTCCAGCTTTCCAGCTCTTCCATGAAGGGCTGAGAGCAAATTGGCTGCTAATGCAGACAGGGGCTGGCTGGGCCCAGCACTACAAACTGCAGGATGGATGAGGAAATCCATGCTCCTGCTCCAACAGGTCCAACCCTGCTTGTTAGACCTGGTCAATAGTTTCCTGTCAGAAACAATTCTCTGTCAAGCAGACATGGGTTTTTTTTGGGGGGGTTGTTTTCCGGTATTTTTATTTTTCAGCCAAATTTCTTGCTTTTGGTGGTGCTTTTTTTCCCTCCTTGCTTAAAAAACAGTGGTGAAAACAGGGTTGTCAGCTCTCAGAGTCTGAATCTGAAGGCTCAAGCCAGCAAGGTCTCCAAGTGTATTTTTGATTTTATGTCAAAGGAAAAAAGAAATAAAGAGAGGAATGGAAAAAGGTTTTTAAGAACTGATTGTCGTGGTGGAAAAATGTGTGTTAAAGAATGGCAGGAAAATTTCTGGGGGCCTTCTTTCTGTAAGACTCTTTGATGGTTTGTAGTTGTGAGTCTGAGGGTGGTTCAGATGGAGCAGAGCTTGTGATTCTTGAGGTGGTCCTGTGGATGAGTTGCACTTTGATGATCTTTGTGGGTCCCTTTCCAGCTCAGGATATTCTACAAGCTTGAGGACAGGGATGGTGGCAGCCCAGCTCTGGTGACATCTGAAGGTCCCTGTTAGTGTGTCTCACTCCCTGTGCAGGTTATGAGGCCTGTTGTGTCTTCTCTGCTGGTTCAGCTCAATGGGCAAAGCTTGCACTCAACATTAAACACAACAGCTCCTCAATAAAACAAAAAAGGGGTCTGGCTGGAGAAATGCTTTCTTTGGGAAGCTTTGGGTGCTCTGTCCCACGGGATTTGGAGCAGAGAGCCTGGCTGGCAGAGGTGATGAGGAGGTGCTGACCCACCTTGAGGGAACACAGTGATGATTTTTGTCCTTCCCTGGCCCACTGTGTGTCCACCTGGTGCTGTGTGAACATCTGGGGTGTCTCTGGCAGCACCACACTTTCGAGGGTTGATGCTCTGGCTCGCTCACCTCGGAGCTACACGTGGATGTAGCTATGGCTTGCATTCTGGGACCTCCAGGATCTGGAGGGTGCCTTGCTCTGTGGGGATGCACAGAGGTGAGGAAGACCTGAGGGGATGAGCTGGCCCCAAGCTGGCCAAAGCTTTTGGGTGTTGCCGGAGTTAATGCAGGGAGCGCGCGCCTCTCGCGTGTGTTTATGCATGCAAAGAAGTGCCTGCTGGGGAAGGAGTGGAAGGCTTGTGATTTATCATTGCTCTGTAATGGGTGCCTTGCTTCTAGTGAAAGAGGTCAACATCCCTGAGAGATACCAAACCCCCTCCTTATTAACGTCCTGTTACAGCTAATGGCTTGGGGTAGGGCAAGCAGGTCTTACAAGGAAGGCATTAAAGAACAGCGCGACTTGGAAGGGAAGCCAAAGAATTTACAGCAATATTTACACAGAGGCTCTCCCCAGAGATAAGGAGGTACACAGTCAGCTCGGGAGATAAGCACAGCTGTGGGACCAGGCAGAGCAGGCACTGCTGTTTGTGCATCCTGAAGTTCAACGGGATCAGAAGCCAGAGCTGTGTGGTGCGGGAGAGGGGGATGCCAGCAGGACCACACACACCAGCTGGGACCTGGCTCTGGAGGCACAGATGTTGTGTTTGCTCAGTGGCTTACAGTGAGAAATGGGGCCAGCAGTGCTCCCTCAGGCTCCTGGACCCAAGCCCCAAACCTGGGCTTGAAGGTATGGATTAATATCAGTTAATGAGTGCTGTCCTGGTGAAGATGGGGAGATCTGGCCCAGGTTAATGTCCCTGGCAGCCACCATGTCCTGTCTGCAGCATGCTTTGGGAGCTGCAGGTTGACAGCTGTTTATCCAGTGGCTCCTGCTGGTGCATCCCAGCTGCATCTCCAAGAGCCCACCTTGGCTCCACCTGGAGAGCCCTAGGGACACTTTTCACAGGGAAAAGGCGAACTCTACATTTAATTCAAGGTGAGATACAATTCCTGGACAAGCATGTGTCCCAGGACACAGGTTTTACAAGGTCACCCAACCTGGGGAGAGACTGACAAACTTCATCTCTTTCCTGTCCAGGTGATGTTGCAGTCAGGTTTCCCCTCCTTAGTTCTTTAGCTCCACTTTTCCACCTTTCCTGTTGTCTCTGAGAGATGTGCAGTGCACCTGTGTTCAGCTGTTCCTCTGCTGTGCTGGCTGAAGATCCCTCAGACCATTCTTGGCCTTCTCCAGCCACTTGCTGCCAGACAAGCCAAGATCTCACGTCCTCATCCAGCAAAATCTCCTGACCTAAACCCAGCTAAAGACAACAGGAGTTTCACTTGGTTTTTTATCCTCACTGACAGCACCAAGCTTTGGATCTAGTCATGTGGAGAAACCAAATAAGCATAAGCCCTAACAAGAGAGCCAAGCCTGCTCCATGACCCCTTCCTGCATCGACCAGACACCTCCCCTCTCACTCCTGGTTTCTTTATGTGCTCAAATCACCCATGGCCACCACGTCATCCTGTGCTAGACTACCTCTCCACCGTCCTCCCCGGCCCCTAATAGCACTCGGCCACCGATCTCCGAGCACTCCATCCATCATTTGACTAGCACATTATTTATTTACCATGGGGGAGAGAAAGGAGTTGGGTTGTCTGGAGAACGTATTAAATTTTCATTTGTTCTCATTGATTCCTGGAAGGAAATTGCTGAGTTATGCCATCAGGTTGGACGATACAGAGAGCATCTACTAGGGGTGGGGGGTACTGGGTGTGAAATAGGGGCAGAGCTGAGGTTGTTTTGAATATCAAATGGGAGTTACGGTGACCATTTAGCTGAGCAGCCCGACGAAATGTATCGTCTGCTTCCCTCAGTCTCTGCTGTAGCTGCTTGCCCAGACTCTTCCCGGTTTCCCCTGCCATATGGGACACACGTGGTGCTGTTTCCTCCTGGCTGCTGGGCGAGGAGCTCTCTCTTGCAGGTTTCCCCACCGACTCCGAAGCACCGTGCGTGTGCGTGGGAGCGGCTTCTGGCGAGGGCTCCTTCCCCGTCTGCAGGAGCTGCTCGGCCTCTTCCAGCTCATCCCAGTTGGTTTGGAGACAGTTGCCTCACATATTTCTTCTCCAGGCATGTCTGGGCTCTCTCCCCCTGAATTTCCTCTGTGGTAGTTAGCACGTTATTTATGGCAGTTTTTTCCTATTTTTTTAGTGTGTACTAATATTGTAGGTTGCACAAGAATACTGGCTTTTCCATAGGGCTCCTTGTCATCCAAAAGCTGCTCATTTTTTCTTTCCCAGCCAGAACCGGCATCCCAGCCAACAGTGATGACTATGGTTCAGGTTTTCCACGCTTCAAATGATTATCATTCACGTTTTCCATGCTTTGAAGCCCATCAAGAACTGACTTGGAGTCTTAGCTGAGGACTGGCTCACATTACTTCATCCAAGTCCCATTTTCTAACCAAGTAAAACTAAAAATGTTATCTGAACCTCATCAAGACATCAGGGTTGCCCTAACTTTCAGAGGAAGTCTTTAGTGAAAATGTTGAAATCTCATCTGAACAAGATGGAGAAGAAATTCTCCTTGGTGAAAAGTCTCATGGCTGGGATTTTTGAGGACAGACACCTTTTCTGTGTTTAAATGGCCACCCATGTCTCATGCTGCCTGGGGACAGTGGGCTGGGGAAGTCCCCACATCTCCACCTCCATCTCTGGCCCCTCTGACCCCGCTTGCTGCCTCAGGTCGCAGTAAAACCTTAATTCAAGGAGTCACAATGTAGAAGCGGAATGTTTTTACTGGGGGTTTTATTTTTGCAGTCTGGAGGATAATCAGGGGTCCTCGGGTTTCTGTGGGAGTTGAAAGAAAGGACAGAGCAAACTGGCACTGTTCCCAGTCCAAAATGTTTTCACTAATTGCATGCAACCTTCCTTACAGGAGAGAGAGGCTGCAAATACCACCGGCAGTTTAATTACCACTGCTGGTTCACGTTGATTTTATTTATGCTGCTCCCAGTGCTGTGTGTGAGCAGCGTGTGTGTGTGTGTGTGTGTGTTCAAGGTGGGATGCACAGGGAATCATGGATGGCTTGAGGGAGGGAGCTCAGGAGCTTGTGTCTGTGTTTATTTGGGGATGTGGAGCCTTTCCAAAGAGCCCTGGGGTACCGGGCGGCCGCACCCCAACGCCCATCGCTGGTGTGGGACGGTGTGGAGCTGCACACGGATGTCAGGGTGAGACCCCTGGACTTCCAGGCCTGTTTCCCAGAATTTCTTGGCTTAGCCACCAGCCTGACTCAACTCTGAGCCCCGTGGCGGATCAGCTCCCCTCGCTATCCTTCCCCTCCTCGAACGCAATGCGCTTCCTCCCCATCCCAAAGGGGGGGAGAGAGCGGCACGGGAGGAATCCGACACGAGCAGGCTGATGGCTGCCGTCCCAGTGCAGGCTCAGCAAATGGGGCTTGTGATGGATGAATGTGCAGGGCAAGAAGTAATAAAATGGGCCCCAGTCATGTAATCTTCCATTAAAATGAAATGCATACCAGAAATGAGGCATTTCTGCAGCTTGTACCATCTCCCACGGAAGATCATGAATAAAAGAGGCAAGTGTACTGTTGACAGATGCCGGCATGCATAAAGGACAGTTCCTATAAAGGCAAAGCCCCGGCTAACAGATGGACTAAAGATGTGAGATGCAGGAAGATTTACCAGTCTAAATAATTCAAGGGAATGTCGTATGGGGAGGCAGTGCTGGAGAGGGGAGCCGGCAGAAGGTACAGATGGAAAGGCAGGCCAGGCCTTTCCCACAAACCCATTAAGAACGTCGCTTGTCTGAGTGACAGTATGTCGCACAAGGCACCAGCAGAGATGGGTGGATTTGCCTCCAGCGCTCCTTCTGCAAGGTCAGGAGAAGAGGTAATCTCAAAGGTTGCATCTATTTGAGGTTTGCCTCCTTCAAGGCTGCTTTCTCCAGCCTTCCTCCTCTCCCATCTCTTCTGCTTCGTCCCTTCTTCACCTGCTGCTGGGCAAGGTGGGAGCACAGAAATGTTTCTGCGGCCGTTCATGTGGCAAAGGCATTCAGTGCTCCCATTGCTCTTCCCTGCCTTGCTCAAGGTCCCTGGATGTCCCTGTGGACTTGGAAGGGGCCTGGGGGGCTAATGCTGGGTGCCCTGTGCCCATTAAGTGGCACTGGTGGGGCATTTACAGAGCTCGGCAGAGAGACGTGGCTGTTGCGTGATGTTTCCATGCCCTGGTGATGGCAGCCGGAAAAATTTTGTGCATCTCCCTGGCCATTAACAGGAAGTCTGAGAAGGGCTGGCTGAAGCACTGCAGCGTGTTGGGAGGGTTTTGGCAACACGGGATAAGCTGATGTAGGAAATGGCACGGAGGATGGAGCGTCGTGGTGGCTGAGAGCAGGGCAGAGGATGCCAAAGGCCCCTCTCCCGCTGTTCCCTGCGAGCCTGGGGTTGGCTTTGGAGAATATGAGGCATTTTGGGAGAAGAGGGAGGATAAAGGGCAAGATGCAGCGGGTTAGATAGAAGTCGGTGGCAGCTGCTTGGCAGAGATTGTGCGCGCTCTCCGCTCGGAGAGGACGCCTTCCCCGGGCTCGTCAGCCGTCTGCAGCGCGGCGATTAATCATTGGTGTCAGAATCCCTAATCCTATTCAATGGAAAACAAACAGCGCGGCATCCAGCCCTGTGCTGAGCCCAAGCAATTAGCATGTTTACATGGGCTGGGGAAGCTCAACAAAGAGTGGCCAACGGGGGCCACGGGAAATGAACCCTTGTCAGCCCCTGATGTTCCGAGCGCCTGGGATCCCCGGGCGCTGACTCAGGCCCAGGCTTGGAAACGTGGCTCGAAGCACTTGGATGCAGCTACTTGCCACCAAAGAATGATTTTCCTCGGTTAGGGCTCAGGTGTCTGTGAGTGTGGGCAGCTGCTGAGGTGGGGGGATGTGTCTGGTACGGAGGGTCAGCTGGGGGAACGGGGATCTGGAGGGGATAAGGGGTTTGCTCCTGCTCAGGCTTTGAATCGGTAGCAAAAGGAGCAGATAAAGCCTTTGCACAATTCCAGCAAACTCAAGCCTGGTGCCAGCCCCTTGTTCCCATTCCTCCAGGCCCTCCCAGCTGGAGCTGCATCTCTCTCACGGGAATTATTTTGATGTCTTTGGGTGCTCTGGGTTAGGACTGGGCTCTGCAGGGGCCGGGGATGTGCAGGACCAACATACCTGGGGTGCTGGCCCTGTCCTGGGGGGCTCAGGTCCCTCACACAGGCTTCAAGGAGGTTTGAGAGGTGGATTGCAATGAAAGATGCAGGATTAACCAGACATACCTGTCCCTTGTGTGTGTCCCCAGGGCCTTGCAGCAGCCACCTCAGATGAAAGCACTTCCCAAAACCAAGAGAAACAAAAAAAGCTTCCTCGAAGTGGATGGAGATGCTGCACAAACTGCCTGAGCACCTCTGCCCTGCTCTGGGTTATTGAACTGGCTTCTGCAAAGGCAATTTCAAACAGCAAACAGCTAAGCAAGGGGAGCAAGACATAACCTTTGCTTCTGCAGGACCTACCAGAAGCTGACAATGTGGGTACGTGGGCAATGGGAAAAGCAGTTTATGTTTTAAGCTTCACGTGACCTCTGGAGCTTCTGGGCTTTGGAAGGTGAGAGTGAGACAATCCTCACAAGCACTTGATCCCTCTCGAAGTGAAGGGGCTTTCCTGGGTACACAGCTTTCCCCCTTCTGTCTCAGAAGTGTATCTGGTTTTTTGGGGGTGGAAAAAAAAAAAAAAAAGAGGATTGATTCAAATAAAAATGTATTTGTATGAGAAAAATTATTTCCTTCCATGAGTAAACACATAGTTTGAGGCAAATTTATGGCTTTGGCCTGGTCATTAATATTTGGTTGTCAAAAAGTATTGGTTTGAACAAAAATATGTTGTAATAAAAATGCATTGTTTTGAAGAAATTTATTGTCCCCATGAAAACCTATTCAATTCAGAAAGATATGTTGATTTCAATGAAAATCTATTTGTTTTAAGAGACAGAGAGAGGGAAGTTGCATTCAGCTGAGAACCAGGGGCTCCTCTTGGTACAGATCTCCCTGCAGTCCCTTGGCTATTAGGATGGGGAAAGCTGGAAAATCAACAGCTGGGCAGCAAAGGAAACCTGTGGGTCTTGCCTGTGCTCAATGACCATCCTCCCAGCTGAGTAAAAGTGCCCCAGCTCCCCTAGGGTAAGGAGTGGGAGGTGGTTTTCTCTATTCCTTCCACAAACAGCTCTCCTCACCCTCCAAATCTAGCATTTAGGTGATTTTTAAAGGTCCTTTCCAACCTGAAGGGATCTGTGATTCGGCACTGAGGATCCCAGGGAGTGGCTGCTCATGAGAACCCACCTGCAGCTGGAAAGGTGCACGTCCTGCAGGTGACCTGGAGACCTTCATCTTCTGCTTGCTGAACATGGCCAGCAAGACTGTGTGTCAGTGGGTACCTGAAGGGTACAGGCACCTGATGGCTGCTACCCATAACATTTCCAATTTGGCTTGGTGGCACGAGGAAAGGGTCCCTTGTGGCTCGGGGCAGCTTTGTGGTGTGTCTTTGTGGTTCTCCCAGCCCTGCTCCGAGATGGGACTGAGGTTTTCTATCCTGCCTAAGCCTCTTTCCCTGCCAGCAGGGACTGGATGAAATTCACCCTGAGCTCCAAAGCCCTAATGCTGCCTTAGCTGGGATTATGAGAGAAGCCACCGTGGTATCACCTGAAATCCACCTCCTGGTGCCTCCCGTTTAAAACAATCAGCAGATGTTTGCAGTGGGCTTTTTCTTTCATTATGCTCCAACTCTGCTATTTAATCAGCTTCTTCCTTCCTCTGTTTGCACAAGGTATCGCTCGCCCATATTAAAGGGGGGGAAGGGAAGGTGTGAGATGAAAAAAATGAAAGAAATGAAATAAAATAGCCTACCCAAGAAATGTCACTGCCAACACACGCACGGGTTCTGGTGTCAATGGAAAGGTTGCCTCTGATTAATATTAATAAAGAATTAGAGCTGTGTTTGTCATGATCACCTCGTTTGGTATTGCTCTGTGTGGCAGGTGAAAGCAGAGGAAGGAAGGGAAGAGGTCTGCACGGCATTCATTAATCATTTCATCAGGAAGGAGTTCAAAGCAGAGGCTGGCCTTAACAAGGGCTGCAGGCAGGGATGGGGCAGTGTTTATTCAGATGTTCCTCCTCATGTCCCCGACCTCCTGCCTGGTCAGCTGGGCTGGGCCTCCAGAGCTGAGATGCCCTTCTAGGATCCTTCTGCTCCCAAACAGGGCTGGCCTGCTCTTGTCTAGGTCAAGGTGATGTCAAGTCTGACATAGGTCCACTGTGGGTATCTGATCAGTTGAAAAATGACTCCTCAAGAAATCCTTGTGTCCCCTTTGAGTCAAGAAGATTATTAATAAAGAGTGGTGAGATCATCCTTTGAGATGGTAAACTCCCTTCTGCATGCTGGGACTCCTCAGAAGGACAACTCCTGAGGGCAGGTGAGCAGTGGCCAGGAGCTGAGAGACACTTGTGGGACATGGTGGTCACTGGGAACTCTTGGAGTAAACCCTAGGAAGCCGTGTTCCATCTCCAAGGAGAGGCAGTAGGGACACACTTGAATTTAAGATGTACCCCTCAGGGAGCTCCTTGTCCTTCCAAAAGATGGATCCTCCCACCATCAAATAGCTGCCTAAGCTGGAGGACCCCACACCCCTTGCTCTGTTGACCAGAAGACCCTACAGATAACCTTATAAACAACTATTCAATGGTTCTAGTCCAGAGGCCTAAATCACATCTTCACAGAGCTGCTCCTCTAGCAGGCCAGCTACATAGGAGTTGCAATTTAATTGAATTTATGCAGGTTGGAATTAAGAATGAATGTTGGAATTAAGAGGAATAATGGAATATGAAGAGTGAGTGGCTCTGACTGAGGTTTGTACCTCGCACTGGGTGCACAGCACCCAGGTCAGTCTTGGCTGATGTTTGCAATGCAGAGCTTAGTGTGGGCAATTTATGCAGACTTTTAGTGGCATTTTGTTTCTTAAAAGTGTGGAGATTCCCGTAAATCTTGGCTTAAACACATCTGTGTGTGGCCAAAACTGGTCTCTGCTTTCTTTATAATCTTTATTTTCTGGATCCAAGACCAGAAGGCGATACACGAGTGCATATGGCAAAAGTTCTTTGTATTCAGAATTTACAGCTCAACCTTCTTGATCCTTTTTCCTCCTTTTATTTTTTTTATTTTTTTTTGTGGGGGATGCTATTTATTATTCAAATGTGGGGAGAATCGAGCCAAGTGGTGCATTGCTCTCATTAATTATTCTCTGGGATTAAGGAATCAGTTAAAACCGTATCTCCCTTAATCCTGTTTTATTAATTTTATATTCTTGGCAAAAAAAACAAAGTAAAAAAAAAGAAGCAAAACAACAACCCCCTCCTCCCAAACCCTCTCTACAAAGGGATCATGCAGCTTTCTGCTGGGACCCTGAGAACAGGAGGTCTCTGGTGTTCCATGGATGCTCGTTTTTTAATTTGATAAAATAAATTAGCACAGGATTAGAGCCTTCCTGACAGCACAGCTCCACTGCAGTTGCCACCTTAAGGGAGGCGTTAAACATCATTTTAAGCTTGGAGGTGAAGTGGGAGTGAAGTTTCTCCAAGAGAGGGAACTTTCCTCTCTCTAGGAACACAACTGGTGGCTTCTCCTCCCCTCCCACACACAGCCAAAGGTGCCACCCTTCTCCAGTGACAGGTTTTGGGTTGGGTGAGGTGGACATGGCTCGGTCAGACACCCATCAGCTCGTTTCATACAGCAGCCACTGCTGATAACTGTAATCACCCTCTTCCTTTCGGGATGTTATGGAGATGCAAATTAAATATTTTTCCCTAAAATAGCAGAGGAGGGAGAATGGGAAAATGGGAGTGGGGCTTCTGCAGGTTTCATCTCCTTTTCGTGGCACAGAGGCTCCAGCTGGTGCTGACATCAGATTGTGCTGGCATGAGATGTGTGGAGGCCGGGCTGGGAGGGAACAACCTGTGGCTGCACTGCAGATGTAGTGGCCTCCAGGCTGCTTGTTTTTGTGGCTGCCAGAGAGGAGAGAAAGGACAGTGATGGTTTGTGGCTCTCTGACCTCTTCCTCGGACAGAGAGGAACCTGGATTGGGCTTCCAGGAGCAAGACTGAACTGATCCCAAAGAATGTGCAAGGCAAGAGCTTTACATGGAAAACCACCGGGGTTCCTTTCTTATTACTCATCCCAACAGCTGTGATGGAGGGAGGTGTGGGATCCACCCCCAGCTTCCCTGGGAAGGGCTGTGTGGATTTGCAGGTGTTAGCTGAGAAGTGTCCTGATGCTGTGTTGGGGTCAGGGTCACTGCTGAAAGCTGCTCCCTCTTTTGAGGGTGTCTTTGACTCACTCTCTTCTGGTCTCGCCTGACCTCAGCTGAACACCTTTGCTCCAGAATCCAGGTTCCAGGGTGCTGGAAACCTGGTGTTGGTTTTGAGGCAGTTGTGGAAATTCCCACAGTTCAGGGAATTTCCCACAGTGCAGAGATTTTTGTAAAAGATCTTCCATTCAGTAGTCATTCATACAAGAAAGCTGCACAGACCCTACAATAAAACAAGCACCAGAAAACACCCTCAGGGCCTGATTTGTCAAACATCCCAAACCAAGGCATATCTATTTCTTTTGCCTTTTCTCTACCAGCCAGGGATTTCTTTTCTTCCATAACGTGTGTGTGTGTGTTATGATTTCTTGTTCGTGAAAAGTCACAAACAGGGAAAGCAGGGAAGTTTACTTTTATAAAAAAACAGTTCATTTGGAGGAAAACTATAAAGTGAAAGCTATAAAGTTCTTGTCCTTCTGTTAGCAAGAGCTGGCATGGAGCAGGAGGATGCACCATTCCCTGTACAAAAGGCTCAGGCAGGATTTCATTGCTTGGTAACTCTGTGGGCTGTGAAAACTCACTTGGACCAAACCAGGTGCCAGGCTGGTGCCAAGAAAGCTGTGTCTTATCTCAGCCTGAGAGCCCCCAGAGTGGACAGATGGTGGGGTGGGATGCATGGAGCTGGTTGGAGGTGAGCTGTGCTCTGGTCCTAGGGATATTTGAGGAATCCTCAAATGACACCAATGGAAAGCTGAAATTAGACTCCATCCTGCTCCTGAAATGCTGTGTTTCCTGTGGTGTAGCTCACAAAACCAAGCTTTTCCAGTGGTGTTTGGGCAGAAAATGTCATCTGTACTGATTCCTGGGTGAGGATTGGAGGGCAACAATCTCCTGTTGTTGAAGTGCTGTGGCATGGCTGGAGCAGCCTCCTCTCTCCGTAGGGACACGAGCCAAAGCAGGATGTGAGCACTCCTGGAGCTGGCCTTAGCAGCCACTGGCTTTAAAACAGCTGAGAAAAAGCCAAAAGTACACTGATGAAAATTTCAAACATCTTCCTTCAGGTACCCTGGTAGCATTTTGATCTTGTTCCCAAACTTTTGGGGTGAGGGAAGAGCTAATTTAAGTTAATTTGCACGGCAAAGTATCGCTGATGTGCCAGGGAAGGGGAACTCGCTCAGCCACTCAGAAGGCAAGCCAAAAAAACAAAGGCGTGTATTCCCAGATTTGAGGTAGGAATTATATACACTTAGAGTCATGAACTCTGGGTAATAATTGAAAGGTCAGATTGATGAGAGCAGCCTCCGAGATACGATTTCTATGACAGCTTGATGGATGCTCCACTATCAAGGTGTGCTTTTAATCATAATCTCATTACTCCACTTCTTATGGTTCGACTCACCTAAACTCATGGGAGGAATCAAGGGCCACCTCTAAAATGGGAATCGGCTTTTATTTGGAGGTAGAGGAGTTGAGTGGTTGGGAGAACAAAAAGGAAAGAAATGGGCCAGAAGTTAAAAAAAAAAAAAAAAGACCTTCTGGACCAAGGATGAGTCAAGAGCGTGTGTGAGAGCAACATCCTCAGTGATCCAGAGTAGGGCTCTGGGCTTCTTTCTGCTGGCTGGGACCAGCACAGGTGCTCTGGAGAAAAGGAAAGGGAATTGAACCTCTTCCAGCATCAGCCATGGATCTCCCAGCATTGCTGCCCCAGGAGTCTGGGCATGGGGCCTGTGGAGAGATGGCCATTACAGCTCTCCCAGGCACGAGCAGAGCTTTTTTTTTGGTGGGGGAGAGATCCAGTGCTGGCTGTTTGTGTGGTCTGATCTATCTATCCAAAACCCATGAAGATTTCCTGATGGCCAGCTGTAAAATGTGCTGATGGACAGCACCAGCTTCCACGGTCCCTGTGCCTTGGAGAAGGGAAGAGCTTTTATTTTGAGGCTGTGGTGCACAGGAGCCAAGAAGATGAAGCTGAGCTTCATCCCAGCTAGACCCCAAACAGCCACTGAGAGGACACCCCTCTTCTTTTGCAGACAATACCAAGGAGCCCAGAAGATGCACCACATCCAGTGTCCCCATCCATTCTGGCTGTGCAGAAATGGCACTGTGGGCCATTAACAACAATGGACAAGGCCCTTTTCCCATCTTTTTCTGTGTTTCCACCTGCACTGCTGCATCCAGCTCTGGTCTCCAGCACAGGAAGGACATTACCCCTGTTGGGGTGAGCACAGGGAAGGCCACTGAGACAATTAGAGGGGTGGAGCACATTTCCTACAAGGAAAAGTTGTGATAATTTGGATTTTTCAGCCTGGAAAACAAAGGTTTGGGGTGACCTGGTTTTGGCCTCCCAGTACCTGAAGGAAGCTTACAAGGAAGATGGAGAGGGACTTCTTACAAAGGTGTTTAGAGAAAGGACAAGGGGGATTGATTTTAAACTGAAAGAGAATAGGTCCAGGGGTAAAAATTCTCCCCAGTGAGGGTAGTGAGGCCCTGGCACAGAGAAGCTGTGGATGCCCCATTCCTTGGAGTGTCCAAGGCCAGGTTGGATGGGGCCCTGAGCCTAGAAAAAGGTGTCCCTGCCCATGGCAAAGGGGTTGGAACGAGATGATTTTTAAGGTCCCTTCCAATCCAAACCATTCCATGATTCTATGTCATCAGCACCACCATCACCCTGGGGGACCTGGCTAGTGGGGGCTCCCAAAAAGCATCTTCACGGGCTCCTCTCTGAGAGCTCGGTGTCGAGGCTGGAGGAATTCATTCTCGCCTCTCTGGAACCTCCTGGAAGAGTTAGTATGGAAATTTCAACCTATTTTTAAGGGTTATTTTCACTCAAGTGAAATCTATCAAAGAAGGAGGGTTATTTTTACAGCACGCAGCAACTGCCGGTTGCCATGGCAGCGGGCGGGCGAAATGCAATAAAGCATCCCTGTGTTATCGTAAACACAAAGGGAACCACGGGCACCGGGAAGAAAGGAGATTGTTGTGGGGGGAACTCCATGGATCCCTCACCAAGACCCTCGCTGGGCTCGGGGAGCAACAGCCAGGGAGGTTTTATGGGGCCCTCTGTGGCCGTTCAGGGCCTGGTGGGCCAAGAGGCTTCTCTGAGGGCCTGCCATGAGGGTTAACAGCACTGATGTGTCAGCCTGGGATGAACCTTTCCCTCTGCTCATTTGGAAACACTTGGAAGAAGTTTAGAAAATGCATCAAGGGGGAACACACACGGCTCTGTTTTTGAGCTGACTTCCAGGACAAGGAGCAGTCGTCTGTAGAGGTCTCCTCTTTTAAATGGTTTCAAACTGTGAAGGGATTTTGCGCGTGGTGAGAGAGTTCAATCTGTCCATCTCTTCCAAGTGTTTGTGCATTAACTCAGCTGCCCTGTTTCACCTCAGCAGCTCAGCACATGTGGGTAACTGGAGTATCCCAATGCTGCTGGACCCAGGAGAGTCTTGGTGTGGGACATTTGGGACATCACTCGTGAATGGTGGCCATCCCTGCGTCCTCCCTGTGTCAGGAGACACAACCAGGAGCTTCATGAGCCCTCTGAGGTGCTTCATCCCTGAAGCCCGTGCTGCTCTTGGGCTCTGTGGAAGCCACAGGGCTGCCCCTCTTTGCTCTTCCATCCCAAGATGCAGAATGTCCTAAGGTGACACACCTTGAGCTGGCTGGGCTGGGGGACAGCCTGACATGACCCACAGTGGGTGTTTTTATTTCAGTAATGTGGAGGAAGACCAAACAGGAACAAGACTTGGATAACCTGAGGGGATTTTTTTGTGGGGGAGATCCAGGCACTCAGTGCTTTTACTCAGAAGCATATTGAATCATGTGCCAAAGCCCAGACCATCCAAAATGCCATTTGGCTTGCCCCAAAGATGTCACTGAGGTTTTGGGTTTGTCACTTGGCTCTGACACTGGAAAAAAACAGTGGTTTTGAATTTCATGGTGTGGGGCAAAAGCCCAGCAGTCATGAGCTTGGCAAGTGCTGCTGAAGACCAGGATATTCTTCATCCTTGCCCCATGAAAACTAAGTTATCCCTACCTGAAAACACCCTGTCCCAACCCAGCCTAAGGCAGTCCCAGCCCAAAATGAATAAATTAGATCCTTGAGGACGTGCACACAAGTTGGCCATCCCAATGCCACCACATGCCAGGGGACAGATGGGTGTGGAAAAGGTGAACCCCTTGCACCAAGCACAAGTTCCACTCCTGCCTTCTGCCAAAATCCTGCTGCAGGGTTTGCAGGGCAATGCCTTGGGAGCTCTGGGGCTTGCTTTTGCAGGGAAAAGGAACAAAGGCAGGACTTGGCTGTGCAGCAGTGTGAGTATAAATAGATCCCTGGGAGGGTGAGACCAGCGGGAGGGGAGAGATTGAGATGATTTCTCTTTCCAAAGGAGCAGTCTTGGCATCACTTTCTTTTATGGCTCTACCCTGTACTATCAAGTGATTGCTCCTTTTGCCCTTGTCTAGGCAGGGATTGTGTAAAAACCCCAGCTACTTGCCAGGGGAAGGCAGTTTCCTCCATTTGTTTTTTTTTTTTAAAGGAAAAAGGTTGTTGTTTTTTTTTTATTGAATAATAAGAAATATGATAATGCTCAGCTGGAGGTGTATGTCACCTAAAAGGGTTCCTAACTACTGGGGTTTGTATTGAATTATTAGGGAGTCAATAATCAGGGTATGTGGCTCTCTGGGAGTCCCTCTGAGGATGGAGAGCTCAAGCTCTCCATCAGCCTGGTGGTGTTCAGGCAAATTCTTGC
>NC_031777.1:1724230-1736813 GCF_001522545.3 Parus major | reverse complement strand
CCAGCACTCTGGGACGTGCCAGCAGAGCTCGAGATGATCTCCCTGAGATTAAACTTAATTCACAACTCTCTAACCTACGGTTCCGTTCATAAGTGTTTCATTATTCGGGGGTGAGGACGTGGCAGATCCATTCTTTGATAGCATATATAGCATGTTACACTTTACAAAGCATTAGCAATAAATGCTTAATGGAAGAGGCTAGATCAAGCTGTTAGAGAGAGAGAGCCTATTATAGAACGTGGGCTCCTGCTAAAACAACTCGTGCGTCTGTTTAACACCTGATGTTAACTTGGGAAGCCTGTTAGAAAGCTCTGCTTTTTTGGCACAGGGAAAATGAGAGGCACTTTATGTATTAAAGTGTCACCAAAATTTCCTCCCCTTGTTTAAAGCAATCTTGAGGAAGTGTTGTCTGAAAGGTAGCTGGCTGAGAAGGGAATTCTGGAGGAACCGAGACATGCAGCAAGGAGACCTCGAGCTCCTTTAGCATTTTTGGCACAAAACCAAGCTGGTTTTGGTGGGGTCTGGGTGCATCTGGCCCAGCCTGAGCTGAGTACCTCACAGCCCCAACCTCCAGGGAAGTTCAGCTCTAAATCTACAGCAGCAGGGAGGGACAGGGCAAGTGGCGTTGGTGTTAAAGTGAAGCAGGTCAGGTTTAAATTGGATATTGGGAAGAATTTCTTCCCTGTGAGGGTGGGGAGGCCCTGGCATAGGTTGCCCAGAGAAGTTGTGGCTGCTCCATCCCTGGAAGTGTTCAGGGCCAGGTTGGACAGGGCTTGGAGCAACCTGGGATAGTGGAAGTCGTCCCTGCCCATGGCAGGGAGGTAGAAACAAGATGATTTTTAATTTTCCTTCCTTCCCAAGCCATTCTACAATTCTGTTTGCAAGCTCCAGCCTCGAGTCCAACACCACTGAGTCCCAGCAGAGCTCTGTGGCACATAAACCTGCTCACCACATCTGTGTCCACGCAGTGCATGGCACACCCTGCACAATCCATGATGATTTTGGGACCAGCATAACTGGACTGGGCTTCTCAGACTTCCAAAACAGACCTGCTGTTCCCCACTCTTCACACCTGACCCCTCTCTCTTATTCCAGTGCTTCAGCAGTTAAATGGAAAATGGTGTCTGAGAAGATTAGAATTAAGTTATTAAAGCATCTGGACACTTTTAAGAGGATTGCTGAGCATCGTAGTACTCAAGATTGACTTGAGAATTTGGGGGTGGATTTGCAGCTGGAAGAAATTCCTCATGTACTGTATACCTGCCCCTTGTGTATATGTTAGCATACTTGGCACAGATGTCTCTTTGTTTCCGTACAGGAAACTAATTGCCTTTCTTGTTTCAGTCTGAAGTTTTCCTGTGTCATTCGGTAAATAATGAGAGGCATTTCTCAAAGTTTGCCAGCGCCTTTTGTCTCTCCTGACAGTGCCTCAGCTGCTTGCCCTGCGCTGGAGGAGCATCCCCCTGGTTGGAAAGCCCGTGTCATCCCAGCAGGGTCCAGGCTGGCCGAGAGGTTTGTCAGCTGGGAGATGTCCTGCAGGGAAGCAAAAGTGCGGAGAAGGAGGTTTTATGTGAGTGACAAGCTCTGCCTTTGAGCTCACCCCGCCTTCCAGCTTTCGGTGTGAATTCCTGGAGATTAAAGTTCCTTATTTATCCCCAGCACAGTGGGGGCAGCAGCACCAGCCAACACCTCGTGTGACCCACAGGGATGTGGCCCCCAACAGCGCAGCTCTTGCCTGGAAGGGGGATTTTCTCAGCCCTCCCAATGCTTCTGACCCTCTGTTTCCTTTCATGTGCCTTTTAGAAGCCGATTTTTTGGGTAGGCAGCCTCTCCTTGTCTCTAAGCTATATCTCCCGAGGCTTAAAGAAGAAAAGCAGAAGTTCAGGGCTTGTGACAGAATTGGAAACAACGTGATACCATGATGGAAATCCAGCTCTTTTCTCCTGGTTCCAAATGATGGTTTGCTACAGACCCATGGGAGAAGAAATACCCTCAGAGCTTTCCCAGGAAGGAAGAGCTGGAGCAGATACAGAATGAAAGAGGGATGAGAGAGCCTAATGCCAGCCTAAAAATTTGTCTGCTGCTCCAATTTGGTGTGAAAGAAGAATTCAGGTCAGTAATGAGAGAGCAGATGTGAATGCTTGGTGCAGGAGGCTCGGCTGCTGTGAAGGAAACAGAGTTTACAGGTGTTTGAGCAGCAGAAGGAGAGGTTTGCCTGGTGGGAAAGGGAGGGTCAGTTCCAGTCATGGGTCTGTGACTGCCCAGATCCACCCAAATCAGGAGGAAAGAGCATTTCCCTGATCTCGTGGCACACACACAGACAGCCCTGTGAGCAGGGGGAATGCAGCTGGGGCACAGAGCTGGCACTGGGCAGGGTTTGGCTGCACACAGCCAGGACCTTCCGCTGCTGCTGACCTGGGGGCTGCTGCCCATCCTTCACCCATCCCTGTGCACCAGCTGCTGAGCTGGCAGGGCACCTCTAGTGACCCCAGCCCAGCCACTGGCAACTCGATACTGCTGCTGCTAAATCAGAATATTTAGGTGTAACCACCACAGCTCTGCTTTCTATGCTGTCACTTGGGCTACGGAGGAAATGAGGGGTTGCAGTCAGCAAAAGAGCACCAAGGAGGGTTTGTGATGGGAGGTTTGGTTTTAGCTGGCTGAAAACCACCTGGGAGGAAGACTTGTGGGGGGCCAGAAGATGCTGTTGGCCACGTCTGAGGCAGGCTTTGGGCTCTGTCTGTGCTCCAGGGCTGGCTTCTTGTGCCTGGCTGGGGTGGCTGGGCAAGGATGCTGAGCCCTGCCTCAGTTTCCCCTCTGAGAATGCAGGAGAAGGGAGCCTTTGGGGCAGCTGAAAGGAAGCGAGGGGAGGGTGTTGGGCTGTCTTTCCAGCCCCTGGGGCACGTCCTGGCCGGCTGCCCTTCCCACTGGGGTGGCTATTTATCAGAAAGGAAGCTGGCAGGGAGGGAAGAGCATCCTGAGCCGGCTCAAGCCATCAGATCCCTGTCAAGGATTTGGCCTGGACTTTTATTACCTGTCCCAGTTGTCACTTTTGCGTGAGAGCAAGCAGGGTACCTGGTAACCTCGGGGCTGTCACATCTGCTGCAGGGGGGACGGTAGAGCTTGTGACAAGCTGCTGTCATTAGCCCTGGGCTCTGAGGCTGCTGCCAGTCGAGATTTAGTGTCCACCTCCCTGGGACCAGCCAAGCCATCCACTCCCTGCATGGCAGCCCCTCATCCGGAGCACGGATGGTGCTGATGGTGCTCAGCATCCCTGAGCAAGGAGCTGCTCGGGGAGGGGGAAACGCTCCGGCACCGCTAATTGCGGCCTGATCCCGCTTTGGGCAGCGCTTTCCTCGGGCTGCCAGTCCCCCCCTGCTCCCCTGCACCACATCAGCCGTGTCACGGTGTGTGTGTCACGGCTCTGGCACCGTGTGTGTCACAGCTCTGACGCCCACACCGTGCCGGGGCAGTGACAAGCGGTAATTGGGTCCCCCCTCCACCAGCATCACCTGCCAAGGCCATGGGGAGGAGAGGCAGGGAGTGACTTTGCAGCCATCCGAGGAGGAGCTCGCACACGGAGGCTTTTGGGGTGCGGTCAGACCTGCCAGGTGTTGACTGATGCTGGCAGTGAGGATGCTCTGCAGTCCCAAACACTCTGAGCTGGGCTAAGGGGATGAATGGACAGCACTGCCAGCCACAGGAGCCCTGGGATGGCCCTGGGCCTGCCTTCAGGAGCACTGAGCTGCTCCTTATGCCCCCAGCCTCATTCAGAGATGCTCAAATGCTCTTGTGGCTGTGAATGTTGCTGGCAGACGTGCCCCAGCAGCAGGGCTGGGTGTGATGCTCCTGCTCTGCTCGTGCCAAGGGGTGCCCTCAATCCCAGCAGGAACAAGCTGCTGTCAGGCTCTGGTCTGGTCTGGCCTTGCTTGAGTTTGGGATGGGGTCTTGCATCCCAGCCAAGCGTGTCTGGAGCAAGGAGTTGTGTGATTGCAGCAGGAGGGATGCTGCAGCTCCGGCTGTGCCAGCCCCATGGCACTGCTGGAGGTCACCCCACCTCTCTGCTCCCCCTGGAGACCTCACTCCTGGGATTTGGTCATTCCCAAGGGCCCTTCCCGTGTTCTCCCCAGCTCCTCTCACGCCCTGGGCTCAGTGGCTGTGTGTGTGTGGCAGTGCGTTTCAGCACTGATTTCAGCAGTGATGAAAGCCCCTTTCAGCAGCAGGGCTGGCCCAGAGAGGTGGGGAATGTTGTCTTCTCCATCATCAGCGGGCTGATCCTCTGCCAGCAGCACCCCTTCTCATCTTCCCACCTCCTGGGGGGCTGCTGCTGGCGAGGGCTGCTTGCTTCAGCTCAGCTGCTTGTGTGGTATCAGGAGCACTGCACATCTGCAATTCCTGGGAGGCTTTTTTGCCTGTGGCTCCACATCCCCACTGCACTTTCAGCTTCTTTGTCTGGGGTGTTTTACCCAACCTCTTGAAATCAGGGACTTAAGGCAGCTATTTTTGCCTTTGAACCTGGGCATCAAGAGAAAGCATCATAATTATTCCGTGGTTTTTGCTGCACTGACACCACTCCCCGTGGCAGGTGCTTCAGGCTGATGCTCAGCCAGTCCCAGGCTGAGGGATGGATGTCAGCACTTCAGGACCTTTGTGAGGTTTTTCAGGTGATTTCTCCTCAGCTCTGCTGCCTTCCACGATGGTTTCCCCACCAGTGGCACCTTCCCTCCCCACAAGGCCACCTGATGTCTGCACTGTGGTCCTTGTCCTCATCCCCAATTCCACAACCTCTGGGACAAACCACAACAAATGGCCCGTTTAAAAGCGCACACCTTGCACATCTCGGGGTCCCCAGGAGGGCACCAGAACCTTGCTGATGCATCTGCTCTGCTGAAACACTTGGCTCGTGCCATCGTGGCTCTGCTCCCGTTCCCTGAGCGAGTGGAAGCGCTGCTGGGCTGCCTCTCCTTAGGGCTGGGGCTGCCAGCACTCAGCTCCCTGCCTCACACGTGCCTCTGCTAGCACAGCATTGCCCTGCTGCCTTCTGCCAGGAAGATTTTAACCTCTAAAAGAAGCATGGTCACAAGACCTGTCTCATCTGTGCTCTCGAGCTTCCCCAGGAGTCTCTCTGCTGTGTGCCCCGAGCTGGGCTCTGGCATTGCCTGTGGATGGCCACACTGGGAAGAGAAATGTCTTTAAGCTGGCTGAGAATAGTTTAGAGTGGATGTTAGGAAGAAATTCATCCCTGTGAGGGAGGTGAGGCCCTGGCAGAGGTTGCCCAGAGGTGCTGTGGCTGTTCCACCCCTCTTCAAGGCTGGGCTGGATGGAGCAATCTGGTCTGATGGAAAATGCCCAAGGCAGAGAGTGTGAACTGGAAAAGTTTTAAGGTTCCTTCCAAACCAAACCATCCCATGGTTCTAGGAAAAATATCCCAGAGTATTTTTTTCCTATCACAGAGATTTTTGTGATGCCAAAAGCATCCTGCAGGACTCTCGAGTCCAGCATGGCTCTTTCCTGGCTGATCTCATCCATGGGGTAAGCAGGGCCTGCAGGCAGCTTCCTCCTTCAGCTCACTGTTATCCATGCCAAGGACCACTGGAATGACTGCCACAAGCTTAATGCCACACCAGGAGACATTTATCCAACTTATCCTCTCTTAAATTCACTCAACTACCCACAAAAACAACAACAAATTGCTCTGAATAGAAAAAATTAATTAAAATAGTAAGTAAATAGATAATCTGAGGCATTAAGCTGATTAAGTGGATTTTTTTTTTTTAAAAAAAAAAAAAAAAAAGATAATTTATTTAATAATAAATTATTGATGCTTTCCCAAAGGTCCTGCTGATGTCAAGGGAGGAAACCTCCTTCTCACAGCCTGGTAGAGACAGGGAAGTTTTCCTGAGGGAGCCCCCCAAAACTGTTTCCTTGAAGGTGTCCTTTCTATCTCATTATCATGACTTCATGTTTTCTGAATGTTTTTTGAGCACATTAATGATTACAGTGAAGCAGAATTCTTATTGGCAGCACAAATCACCCTTTCAAGATGATACCAGCACTTACAGTCTTATTCCTGTCATTAACAGAATTATTATTAGGACTTTGCCATGCTCCCCCTTCCTCAAGAAAGCAATTCAAATCCAAATATTCTGGCTTAAAAATATCCCACCCTCATTTTCCTCTCTAACCCAAAAAGAGGTCACACCAGCCCTTCTAGAACAGAATAGAAGAGCATCTTTCTCTGGATGTACTTATGTTGTGGTTTGGGTTATCGAGCACTTCTCAGGCCTGAGAATGATTGTACCTCCTAATTGTACCTCCTAATTGTACCTCCTAATTGTACATCCTAATTGTACATCTGCTGAATTCAGCTGCCTCTGGGCTCAGCTCTGGGCTCGGGTCTTGTGCTTTTTGGGGTTTTGCTGTTTGGGGACAGAGCCAGCAGCTGTGGGAAGGTGACATTAGGAGATGCTGCCCAGGTGTCCCCTGGTGTGACTTGCCCAAAAGTCGTGAAGGTGATCCAGGGGATTGGTCCCAATATCCCATTTTAGATGAGGTGCCTCTCTGCTTTTTCTCGAGCTGCAGGGCACCACTGATCCCATCCATCCAGCGGGTTGGAATTCTGGCTACCTTGAAATTAGCTGCCAGAACAGCAAAACAGGGAGCTGACAGGGTGTTTGTCACAGCTGGGACTGTCCTCACCAGGATGAAGGTAGCTGGATGATAGGATACACAGGAGAGGACACATTGTTCCCGGTCTTGGCCGTTATGGCTTTACAAATGACTATTCCAAGCTTAGTTCCAAAATGGTGTCATGGCTTTCTCTGCTGTCATCAATTGCCATCAACACTGCATTTAGCTGACATAATTACTTATTGTTACAATCAGTGCCCATTAGGTTAAAGCTAAATTACAGTCTCAGTCCTTGGGAACTGCCTATTACATCCATATGAATACTCAAAGTTCATCACTCATGATTAACGTTGCTACAGTGAATACAAAAGGAATTAGTGAGGACCTGTCACTTATTGTAAAGTGCTGCCAGATTATGGTATCAGAAATGATGTGTCAACTGTTAAAACTTAATAATCCATGCTGGAGTGCTGTATCTGATTATAACAGTGATCAAAGGAGAGGCCTGATTGACACTCGGGAACATTATGGGACCGATAACCTGCCAGGGTCAGGAGTCGTGCACTGAGTGCCAGGGACACAGCTCAGTGTGCTCACCCCCACCTCTGGGCACTCTGAGGGGCTGGGGACACTCCTGGGGTCACCTGCCTGGGTGCTGGCACGGTCAGGAAAAGTTCAATGGGTTTGTGGTCCTTGGGCAGCTCTCTGAGCTGCAGCTCCTGCCCGGCACCTCCCTTTCTGGCAGGAGAGAGCCTGTGGGTTCCAGCCTGGGATTCAGACTCCCTCCACCCTGGCTGGGGGTGTAAATCACCCTGCTGCAGCCAGGAGTGGCATTTCCAGACCCTTCTCTCGCACAGATGAGACCTGAGTGAAGTGTGGGAGCGCATTTCATTTGAGGAGCTCCCATCATTTGGGTGGGTTTTGCTGGCCCCTTCCTTCCAGCATCCATAAGTATGGATACGTGCATGTGTGCAGGGATTTAAAAAAAGTTCTAAGATTTTATTTCAACATTGCTTAAGGGGACTGCCTGATTTTTCTAATTTGAAGAGACTTTTTGTTTAGAAATTGGTTGCTTTGCATTTCTCTTTCAAACTCTCAAGACTGAAGAAAATGTTTTACTTCACTCCCCTGAGGGTTTATGGTTTTTTCTTTTCCTTTTATCTTTTTTTTTTTTTCTTTTCCTTTTTCTTATTTTTTTTTTGTTTCTAAAAACCACCCTACAAGCAAACATAAAGATCTGTTGTTGAACTCTGCTAGCAAAGTCCTCTTGGGAAGAAGAGCTGAACCACACAGGCTGAAGCACATGGGCATGACACAAGTGGGGGCTATAAATCTATGTCTGGCCCCTGCTAATCCCCCAAGACAGGCTCTGGCTGAGGCAAGGGATGGTGTGGCCCCTCCAAATCCATGGCATTGTGCTCCTCATCCAGCAGAATGCCTGGAGCCAGGATGTGGGGAGGTCCTCACCCTCAGTGGAGGTTTGTGTCGGGCCATTGATGGATGGGTGAGCCCAGCCTGGGCTCTTCCCCACAGCCCCATGGGTTTGTCTGTGGGCATTGGTCGCACATCACAGAGCCACAGAATCACACAACAGCTTGGGTTGGAAGGAACCTTAGAGGCCTTCTCATTCCAACCCCACTGCAACCTGCAGGGACATCTCCAATTCTTAAGGAATCTCTGAACTCTGTCTAACCTGGCCTTGAATCTTTCCAGGGATGGAGCATCCACCGCTCCTCTGGGCAAGCAGTGTTAAGTGCAGTTTACCACTGGTCACAGCTCGATTTGGAGCTCAAAGCTCTCTGCTCCACATCAGAACATTCACCCTCTCCCTTACTCAGTGTAGGTTTGCTGACAGCATCCTGCTTCTCCACAAAAGAGCATTTCAACCTCTCGCTTTTGAGCTTTCTGCTCAAAGGCTTCTGCACCCTTTTTGTGACTCGTGGCAAGAGTTGTGCTTTCTGCTGCTGCTGTCAGGATCCCAATGCTCCAGCAGAAGCATGATTTGTCCTTTGGGTAGTTGCTGCTCCTACACAGCCCTTGCTTCCTGAGCAGCCTGCAGTCCGAGCTGTGTCTCCTCTGCCTGTAGCAATTCCAAAGCCAGGGAAGGAAAGCTGTTCTCTCGAGATCAACAGCTATGAACAGGGGAAGATCCATTTGTCAGGGGTCTCAATGCCCTTGCTCAAGACCTCTGTGCCAGGTAGTCCACACCACGGGCTGTGAAAGCAGTCAGAGCTGGGCTGCTCCACTTGGATTTCTCTCCCTGGGCTCGTGTGTCTGCTGTAAAGCCCCGTGGATTCACAAACAGCCCGTGCTGGAAGGCAGTGGGATGTCTGATGGTGCTGCTTCCAGGTGTCTGCCATGCTGTGGATGCTCCAGGCTGTGTGCCCACCACCAGCAGCTTTTCCTGAGGGCTCATCTCCGGTGTCCTGGGGCTGTTTTGGGCTATGAATTCATCTCCCACTGACCACACAAAGAAGAGACACTGGTGTATTCAAAGGTGTGTTTGTATCGTGTCTCCCCTCTGAGTTTGTTGTGTTTCCCAGGCGTCCAGGCACCCTCACCTCTCCTTTCCAGGCTTGCTCCATCTCCTTTGAGAAGCAGTGGCATTTTTTGGCGCCAGTTTGAATTTCATTTTCTCATGGTCCAGTGTGACCTTTGGTTGTTTATCCCTTCCCAGCTGGTGCTCATGCTGTGGAGCTGCTGGGCAGCAAAGGAGGAAATTCTATCCCACCCCTCTTGAACAGCATCCTGGCTTTTCTTGATCATGCCTTCTCCTTTTCCCTGTTTTTCCCTGTGCTAGACACACCCATATATGTACACATGGCATCATACAGGGATTGTCCTCTCCCATATGTTAGAAGACCCCAATACAATACCAAGGATATAAAACCAGAAAGGTTCAGACAAGCTTTCTTTAGTTCTCCCACACCAAGACCTTTCTTTTGCACTGACTCTCGGGGTTTTACTTTTCTTCTTTGGTTGCCTAACTGTGATGGCAAGAGCTGGATTTCTTTCTTTTCCGCTGCAGCAACAAAGCAAATAACTAAAAACACTTGTTTGGGCTAAGCTGAAAACTTGAAACATCTTTGGTGTGAACCTGCAAACAAGACTTCCCGAGTCCCGCTCTGTTCTGGTTCAAATGATATATTTGATCTCTGGAAAAAATAATGAAACATTTACTTATCCTTGGCAAACAAAGCTCCCTTTGGAGGACCTGAAATGCGATCTTGTCATTTCCATTTCAAATAATTTTAAAAGTCTGTAGAATTTTAACCATAAAATGGAAAGTGTAACTGGCCAATCGCTGTGAATGGAAATGCTCCCTTTCAAAGCATTCAGATAAAATCTTTCATCTATTTTCTTTAAGCTTTCCTGCCTGTTGGCTGGTTTGAAGTCGGCAATTCATCGACACAAAGTTGTGCAAAGTTGGCTGCTGCTGAATTTGCATTTTTTATATATATATATTTTTTTTCCCTCCCCGGAGGAGAGAGATTGAGAGTGACAAACACTGCTGTGCTGCACCACCAGGAGCTCCATCCCCCTCCACGCACACCTGTGGAACCACAGATCTGCCCTTCCTCACCTCTTCCTCCCCCTCCCCAAGTCCTTGCGCGGCGATTCCCCTCGTCCCCGCTCTGGACACGGGATTACAGCTCCGGCTCCTCTTCCCGGCGCATCATCAACATGTTGTTTCCAGGGTCATAAATTTGCACTGTGATGAGACACAACCAGATGTTCGGATACGTGAAGCGACTGGCGAAGCAGCCTTCCTGGCGCGGCCCCCGCCTCCGGAGTCAGCCGCCCGCTAATGAGAAGCAGGGATCTCGCCTTCAGCTGGGCCAGGACAGACGGAGAGCGGCCCCAGGAGCCACCACCGAGCTGCCACCTCCACCCCCTTCGTGCCCTCGGTGCCCAGGGAGCATCTCCAGGGCTGGATTCAGGCGCTCTGGTGGCTATTGGCTTCTGGTGGCCATCTGGAAGGAGGGTTTGGGCAGGTACAGGGGGGGAATGTGCAAGGCCATGGTCCTCCTTGCTAGTGAGGAAGCTGGATGCAATGCTGGGGGATGCTTTGTCATGTAAAAATACTTCTGAGACGCACGTTTTGGATCATCTGTGTGGCTGAACAGGCTGTTTTTTAATGGAGAGACTCCTGGGGAAGCGAGGTCTTAGCTCGGGATGCTGAGCTGGTTCCTTCTGCCAGGAGCTGCTGCTGGCTAGGGATGCCCCTTTTCCAGCCCATGTGTCCACAAGTCCCCTGGATGGGCAGGGGAAAGTGGCACTGGCAAGCAGATGAAGAGCTGTTTGCATGTGTCCCTGGTGGGCTGTGAGGATCCCCAGGATGGCTGCAGCTCTCTGGTGTCTCCTGCACACACACCCCAACACACACCCCCTGCCCTTGCAACCCCAGTCCCTGTGTCCCTTGGTGCACATTCACTGGTGATGTGCTGAGGCACACACTGAGCAGCAGGGAATCCACACCCTGATCCAGCCCCAGAGTGGAGATTTGGCCTTACAGCTACGAGGGGCACTAAACCACGAGAAATTCTACCCCAACACGAGGAAAAGCTGTTTTACATTGAAGGTGGCAGAGCACTGGAACAGCTGCCCAGGCAGGTTGTGGAGTCTCCCTCCCTGGAGACATCCCAAGCCCACCTGGATGTGTCCCTGTGTCACCTGCTGCAGGTGGCCTGGGCAGTGGGGTGGGACTGGATAATCCCCAGAGCTCCCTTCCAACCCGAACAGTTCTGTGATTCTCTTTCCCTTTGCTCTTCCAATGGGTACTGGTGGTATTTCCTCACGTGCCTGCTCCCAGGGCACAGGGCTGGGCAGGTCTGCTCTCTCCTTCAGCATCCAGGTAAGCATTGTGGGGGAGAAGCAGAAGAGGGGAAGCAGAAGAAATGTCTTGGTACCACACCCAAGGGCTGAATGTCGGCCAGGACATCTTCAGGAGATGATGAGGATGAACCTCAGCTGGAGGTTCACCCTCTAAACTGGAGAAGTTGGAGCTTGGTACGTCCTTGGAGGGGAGGAAACACCGTGGTACCTGTGGCCACCAGCACTCCCTGCAGCCCCAGAACCAACTGGGGGGAAGCCCAACCATCCCCAGCTGTCTTTGCCATCAGCCCAAGGGATTTTCCTGAGGCCACACTGGAGGGATGGGCTCAGGCAGCCCTTGGGCATGTTCCCAGCAGCCTTTTTCAGGGATGTAAGAGGGAGAACGAGCGCTTTTGGCTCTGCTCAGCCCCTCGGGAGCAGCAGCCCACAGCCCCAGGTGACTGTGAAGGGTTCCACCCTCCCATGGCAAGGCCAGGTGAAACAGGGCTGTCTGCCAGCAGCTCCTGGGGCTGCCCCAGCGTGTCCAGAAGAAGAGGGGATGTCCCATGACAGGCATGTGGAGACCTCTGCATCCCACTGCTCCGCAGAGCACCCACCCCATTGTGCAGCGGCGCTGGAGGGAGTTTGGGTTAAAAGGGGTTAACAGCTCTCTGCTGTAACACATGATTGGTCTTTATGAGGTTGAAACTCTTGTCTGTTTGAGGCCTACAGATGATGCTAAAGAGCACAATAATGACAGCAATTCAAAGCAATCTAATTATGCAAACGGGAGGCTAAACAATTTCATCATCCTTAAATTAGATTGTCCTAATGAGATAAAGACACCAATTAATCCTGAATTAATTTCAATAGCCTATTTCAGGCAAACACTTTAATATGCAAATGTAAATGAGAAACAAAGCCTACTGTAGAATGCCAGAGTTCAAAACCTCTCTCTGCACAGCTGCAGCGGGTGTAAATAGTGTCTAATGAGTTTGCATGGAAAGACACAACCAGTTGAAAATTTTAGACTTCATAAAGCACAGCCGGTGCCTCAGGTAGGTCGCAATGCTGAGGCTGGCAGGAGGAGAGGGAGGAAGAGGGAGGAAGAGGGAGGAAGAGGGAGGAAGAGGGAGGA